>NC_017844.1:3480249-3529435 GCF_000002495.2 Pyricularia oryzae 70-15 | reverse complement strand
AGCGAGTGGGGGCGGTCGTGGAGGTGCTGCATGTCCGCCATGGCGAGCTGGTGCAGCGTCAGCCCCATCCGCCAGTCGCCCTCGAGGATGCGATCCACGACCTCCTGTTTGCTGCCCTTGTTGCCGGACTCGAGCATGCTGCTGTAGATGTCGCGCAGGGCCTCGAGGGACTGCGATGCCTCGTACATGCTGTCGTCGTGGTCCTGGGGGCTGAGGTACGGAGACAATGAAGCATCGGATGACTGGGCCAGCCATGAGAGGGCGAGCTCTGCAAGGGACTTCCGCGAGAGGCGGGAGATGAGCTTTTTAGTGACCGCATGAGCTGGGGGCAGCCGCAGCGACCCTGAGAGCTGGGCCGTCGTGGGAACTGAGATGGACGCCATCTTCAGTGCGTTTTCCACATGGGCTGGGCAGCCCAGCGGTGTTAAGCAGATATAGCCTAGAGATTACCCAAAGCAACTATCCAGCTGAGATTCCCATCAAACGTGGTTTTCTCAAGAACTGATGACTTGGGATCTTGGTGAGTAATTCTATGCCCGGAATTTTTAGTATTCGGATATGAATAGGTAGGCAATGCCGATTCTACTTGCGTTTCCGTTCGGACGCGACGTGATTGACGATGAACGCGTCCGGATTTAGCTCCGAGTACGGTGCTCCGTGCGCTAACCAAAACTGGCTTGGCCTGTAAAGTAGGTAAGGTAGGGAGGCATTTTGTCCCTCAGGCTCCCTTGAGAACATATTCAATCATATCACGTGGAACCTCGAGTAAGGTACCTGTTGTCGTCAACTTTAAATAGTAGCACTGTCGGAATTTCTACTATGCATGTACCACACATGTTGCACTGACATGTGCTTTTTTCTGGGTTTTTATTTCCACGTAGCATTCTTTCTCTTCATGCTGTTTGTGTGAAGTCAACTACGGTTACCCTAAAGTACCTAGTCTACCCATCGATATGGGATCTCCTAGCTCCAACCTAATGCCGAGCGATCAACGATGTCTGACGCGTCGCCAACGCATGGTGAATCACTGCGATCGCATTCACCAGCAAGCCCGGGTTCAACTGCACTTATTGTGGGGCTAGGTTGGATGGGTCGTGGTTTTTTTTTTTTTTTTTTTTTTTTGGTTCGTTTGCAACATATCTCATACATCAATCATGTACCATAGTATACTCAAATAGTAATTAGCTATAATTACATATTCAACGATGTGCTGCAATCCGGTTGATCGTATCCACTCATAATTACTGTGTAAGGCTGGTGAAAATGAAGACCGTCCTCTGACGAGTGAAGACTGAAGAGTTGAGAGCGCTGTTTGTAAGGATCCGTCAGAGGAAGGTACATGCGACGGTTATTTACGAAGTGGGTAAAGAGCATCCATCGCTGCGCAGGTTTCACTTGCAACAGTCCCAAAAAGCAATCGGGAGGAATCGGGAGCTTTATTCCACGCTGCAAATCGGTACTACTGTGCCGGTAAGGTTTAATGAATTCACCGGCGCATGCAACCTCCTCACGCTCCGCAAAAGTGCAGATCCTATGAAACAGCGGAAAAGCGAAAAGGAAGGCTTGGAAAGGCAGCAACTTGACTGATTACAAACCCAAATAGGCGGAGGCGCGGGGTCATCCCTGTCATTCATCGACCCTAACGCTGAGCCAAAGGAAACCCACTCCGTCGGCACCGGCAAAATAACAGGGTCCAACTCACTGGCGGGCGGGTAGATGGAATTGAGTTGGAGGCAACTGTCTCGACGGTGTATTTTTCTTGCTAATTACGTGGTCAAGTTCAAATCGAAATCCGAAGCAAATTAAGTTTTCTGCACAGAAATGATTTTCGAATGGAATTTTACTGTTTTCAGGTACACACTTCCTCTAGCTTTTAGATCTACGAACTATGTAGTAAAGTTGGTGGGCTGCACGACACATGGAATTTACGTATAACGGTCTAGATTCTGTACGAGGTAATATGTGTCTTTATTTCCCCGAGTGTTTGAATGGGGGTAGATGTAAAAGTGACGTTCGATTGGTTGGTACGGCGGGCTTTCAAATAATGACCCGTTTAGAGCGTCATCCCACACTGCATGCGGGATTACTACGAAGCGACCTGGCTCAAGTGGGGGTTCTCTGTGGTGCTGTTGCTAATGCGGGCAGCTGAGGTGCCAGATTTCTAAGCAAGCAGCCGCACAGAAACGGCCATGTGGAAACAAGACTTGAAGCCCGGCCTTTTCTCTCCAGCGTTCGTTCGCTCTTGTCCCGCATTGCATGTGCCTACTTTACCTTTCTTTACCTTGAAAAGCCACCTACCTACCTACCTCCTTACCGGTAGCATGGATTTGACTGTTAAATATTTTCCCACTCTTCTTCAACAATCAACCCACTTCCTACTAGTATAGAGAAGTCAATAAACCGGGGACTCCCCTTGGCACTCATTGTAAAAACAAGAATAGTATCCATCATAGACCGAACATCGCCGCAAAAGTGCCGCCAAGTCAACCGATTCAGCAACAAAGCAGTACCCACCCGCATCCCGCGCCCCGCTTCATACAATTTTTTTTCGCCATTCAACCCACTCGGGTGATGTGGTGACTCGCGCTGATAACCGCGCCCCTTCCCATCCTCCACATACCAACTCATTCCCCAGACCAAATTCCCCTCAAAATCAACAATTCCACCAAAGACCACTATACGGCACACGTTCAGTCTAGAACCACTCTGCCAGTATCAGACCTGCCTAGATCGAGCTTTAAGCTGAGCACGCTGCGTTATTCCGACCGAATTATAGCGACACCCACCGCTGTAGGGCCCGATTACTGCGAATCAAAAGCGAAACAGTACGAGAAGCAAGCCTGAGAGAACGTTCGATACGATGGCAGGATACAACGGGCGACGAGCCCCCAATGTGGCTCAATACCTGCGAGAACTGAACACAATCCAGCCGGCAACCCCGGCCGCGTCGGCCGACGGCTTTGGAGGAAGCCTGGATGAAGATCTCATGATGTTCACCAACACACAATTCTTCGATTTCGAAACGGGAGAGAACACCGATTACCAGTCGCAACCACACAAAGAGACACCGCCGAGCACAGTCAGCCCGAGCGAGACACAGCAGCCCATTTCGGCGGCCGCATCAACGACGACGATGGATGACTTTAGCAGTATGGACTTTATGTCAGGTTAGTGCATGGAATTCTTCAGCTGTTTTCCTGCATTTGCGGTTGCATTTGGGTTTCGGTGGTCCATTTCACACGCTGCGCGTTGGCCCCTAAGATCTACCCGTCACCTCTTTGCCTTTTTATTTACCTTGAGGACAGCCTTGTGACAGGGTCACAGGCACTTTTGAATTGCTTTTTTCGACGAACCAGCACAAAGGGCGATTGCCTAGCAATAAAGACAATCAAGGGTTCAATTCAGTTGGGACGACAGCCCCAACTCCCTTGCGCCCTCCCCCCTCTCTCTCCCTCTCTCTCTCTCTGTCCATCACGCACGTCCCTCAGCAGGGGATTTGATTTTACCCCCACCCCTTGCAGCCATATTCTCTTAAACGCTCAAGTGAGCAATGAAAGTGCTCTTTTTCGGGCTAGTGACACAAGGCACCATTTATGTATGGCTGAACTTCTTGCCATGTTGGGGGTACGGTACACATGAGTGCTGTGTGGGGAATTTGTCAGCGGCGATTGGCTGGGGACATGCATCGATGGTGCAATTCCGATTGCGCCATATCCCGTGATTGAGCAATGTACCACACACCAACTCGGGAATGCCCAGTCCGCCCTCGGAAACAAGCATCCATCAACGGCATTGGCCCCGGGTGTGCTTACAGCCATCTTGGGAGCTTGTCGACATATGCAACTTTCTGCACCTAGCCCTGCCTTATCTCACCCATGACATTGCTACCATATGGGACGCTCGGCGTCGCCATGCTTTTTATGCCTTTGCTGTCGCCGTCGCCAACTACCACACGTTCCTCTCTGAGATGCCTTTCCACTGCTACTACAATATACTGAACGCTGACACGAAATGACAATGCGTGCAGGCGACCTTAACTTTTCCGACTTTGGCGGTCCATATGCATCATCAACTATGCACAGCTATCCGGAGCCCCTGAGCGGCCTCCAGTCTATCCAGCCAAACCCACAACACACTTACCCCATGGCCCCACCTGCACAAAGGCCCCTTCCGCCGCAACAAAACGCGTTTGCCGCACAACAGCAACAGCCTAGGTTAGCAGCCTCCTCCACCAAGGTTCGGTCACCAATGGAACAGACCAGGCCGGCGAGCCAAGATGAGTCATCGCGTCTCGCCGCGGAAGAGGACAAGCGTCGTCGCAACACAGCCGCCTCTGCGCGCTTTCGCGTCAAGAAGAAGCAGCGTGAGCAGGCTCTTGAGAAGAGCGCCAAAGAAATGAACGACAAGGTCAACGCTCTCGAGGGGCGTATCAACCAGCTGGAAACAGAAAACAAGTGGTTGAAGAACCTAATAATGGAGAAGAACGACGGCAATGAAGATATCGCCAAACTCTGGAAGGAGTTCAGTGCAAAGCAGCAGGCTGGCGATGGTGGCAAGAGCCCAAAGGCAGAAAAGAAGAAGCCCGTAGCATCGCCCGAGGAACATGAGGCAGATGACTTTACGGGATGATCCGTATGGTCAGGTTGGCACAGTTGGCCCATATCTTTGGTTCCTATCTTGCATATATATGCATTTGGGTTCTCTAGTATTGTTTTCTGTCTTTAATTTCTTTTGGATTATATGGCGTGCGGATTGCGGCGTTTCTTCAAAATTAGCGGCCTTCGGTGGGGAATTGGAAAGGGTGGTCGTGGCTGGTTTGCCATGTTGTCATTAGTGCTTTGTATTTGGTCGGCGTTCTTCCATGGTGAAACATTTTTCGATACCCCAAGCCACTCCTTCATCAGGTTTGGTCGTGATTGGGACGAGACTTTGCCGAGTAACGATCCAATGAGGAATAGATGTACCTATGTTGTACGATTTACTCGCATATGCATGTAATCTTGGGCTATGATTGCGAGTTGTGAGAATCTCTCTTGTAAGCTAATTACAAAAGATTTCATGTTTCTTGTCGATCAAAGGTTACGACACCGTTGCTACAGGTACGCGAACGACTGTCAAGTACCATTGTTGCAGTCAAGGAAGAGGAAACAAATGAAATGGAGACAAGCGAATAAACAAACCGAGGATAAAAGCAACAGATAAGGATAGGTGCAAGTCTAGACGACGCACAACGCACGATAAGATTCAACCACTCGCTCTCTCTCTCTCTCGAAGATTTTGTGCCGCGGAAGAAAGATACCCCTGTTGAGCAAAAAAAAGAAAAAAAAAAAGGAAAAAAAAAGGGGGGGGGGGGGGGGGGGGACGGCTACAGTAAGCTGCAGAAAACGGAAATACAATACTAAAGTAGGCTGGGATAGGTCTGAAGCCTCATACTCGTCATCCTACTCCATCTCACTGGCCCGCTCGACACCGGCAACAGCATTGTGATTCTGACCACCGATGTTGGCTCCGCATTCCGGGCAGCGAGCTAGCTCCATGGGCATTCCACACTCGCCTATCGCAAACTAGATAGAAACGCAACGATCACCCTCGTAGTCAGCAACTGCCACCAAAGAAAAAAGGAGGATGATGGGGCTAAGTATTTGTGTGGGAGGATCTCATGCAAGACTTACAGGGTGGCCATTCTCACACTTGTACCAGTGCCCAGAGTGCGTGGCGATGCCGCCGGGGCCGCTCACCATGGCCGACTTGATGTCGTCCAGCTCCTCGGCCGTGACGGCCTCGTACCTGTCCTCAAACAGCCGGAGGGTGTCCTCGACCGTGGCCCCGAGCTGCTGGGCGCCCTCGAAGCGCAGCTCCCGGCACAGCCGGCGGGCTGCCTCGAGCAGGGCACGCGCCTTGTCGGCGAGCTCAGCAACCTTGTCGCCCCCGCCCGCGTGCGCCTCGAGCGCCTTGGTCATGTTGGCGTAGCACAGCGTCAGCTGGACGCTCGCGCGGGGGAACTTGTCGGCCGTGCTCTCGCCGATGAGCCTGGCGCAGGTCTGGAGGGCGTTGATGGTCGCATTGGTGATGGGGGCTTCCGCCTGCTGCTGCTGCGGCTTGGCAACGTCGCGGACGCGGCTTCTGATGCTTACCGTGTCCCGCAGCTTGACGTCTTGCATTTGGTACAGTATGATTGCCGCGCTGTAAAAGATTTCCTTCTCTACAGTAAAAATGTGCTGAGCGCTGGGGCGGTCATCTATTGGATCGATCGCGCCTTGAAGGCGCCTTCTCTGGTTTATGGCATCACCCAGCTTCTTTGCTGGTTGGTTCTGAGTCCCGGTATTCTCTTGAAGGGCCTTGGCTCGATTGATGAGCTTAAATGCCTGGTCGTAGCGACTCTGGAGAATTCTCGAGAGCTCCTCGGGTATCATAATTTTGACCGCAACTCTATCCCGTGACTTTTGAAGGTATTCCTGAATCCTACAGAACTCAGTCTCGAGGGCTTGGATCTCGGTGCGACCCTTGGCCAACAGTCTCTTGGTAGTCTCATCCATCACGGCGCGGTTGATGACGCGATTGTACCGCTTGGTCGAAAACTGGAGGATGGGCCGACGGCACTCCGGGCAGCCCGGTACAGGCTTCGCAAGATCCGAGGAAATGCCCTTCACTCCCGTATACTCACCCTTTCGGTTGACAACGTAGACATCATGCATACCGACATGACCATCCAGGGACTCTGCTGTAAAGACGTGACCGCAGGAGAGGACCACTACCGGGGTCGCGTCAACGTCGATTTCAGCGTACGTCTTAAACTCAATGTAATCGACGACAGAGTTCTCCTTATCCCGACATTCGTGGCAACAAAGCTCACGACAGTCTTCACCACAGACACTTGGGCAGCGATGGCCGCACTTGAGGGTCTTGGTACAGCGCTCGTTGCATGGAAGTCTTTCGCAGGGCGCTGCGCATGGCATGGGGCATGTACCTTGGTGCTCGCAGTGCCAGACACAGGGCTCGATGCATGGAGTGCATGGCTCACTGCATTTACGTCCACACGCCGAGTGCGGACAGCGGACCTAATGTTCAGCGTTAGTTTAAGACGTCTCTGATATACACATGATACTCGATATCGTCATATCAATATTCAAGAGGCAGTGGGGTTCTTACTTCGCAGACATTACGGCATGGTCCGCAATCATCGCCGCCGTGACACTTTCGCTTGCATTGATGATTGCATGTTGAGGACGGCCGCTGGCAAATAGCGGAGCAAACAGCATGCCTCTTGGCCAGAGCTTCCTCGTTCTGGTAGTCTTTGATCGTGCAACTGCCACAGTTCCCAGTACAGCCGTGACCGCACGCGAGAAGCTCTTCGCATGGGACTGGGCAGTGGAAGGCGCCTGATTCCACGTTCGTGGAACATTCGACTTTAATCTTGTGCTTGCAGCCAGGCACCGTCTTTTCCACAAAAGTCTTGCACTTCAGCGCCTGCAAATCCTGTTGAATATGGCAAGGTATCTTGTCCATAATATGGCCGCATGGCAGCCTGATACCATTTAGTTTTACCAAGCAAGGCCCGCAACTTTGACCGCAGAGCTTGGGACAAGGATGGCTACAGGTCGGGCGAGTTCGTACGCATGCCTGAGGGCAGTTCCATACTTGATGCATACTGTCCGAGTGGCATTTCGCCCTACAGCGGTGTCCGCATCGTTCGAGTCGCTTGCCACACCTAAGATCGCAGCCACCCTCTGGGCTCTTGACATGGAAATCTTCCGGCGTGGCACACTCGATGGGCGTTTCCCTGTGACGCTCACAGCAGAGACTGATAGTTTGGCCGACATTTCCTTCGTCTTCGAGGAGCTGGTACACATCCCTCCACATCTGTACGCCTGAGCCAAGGTAGGTGTTGCTGTTTCCAATGATGTACATACCATCCATTGCCCGGCTGAGGAGAACGTTGACACGGTTCGACGTTCGCAGGAAACCGACCTTGTTTTCCGGATTGCCCCGCACCAACGAAATGATGATAATCTTGGCCTCTTCTCCCTGGAAGTTGTCGACGGTCGCGAGGCGGAGGGTTTCGGCCAGAGACTTTTTAACGAACATCTTGTCCCATTCTGTTTGGCGTGTCGTCTCCTCCGAGTCGGACTTCCCATGAGAGTCTGCAGCAAGAGCTTCCTCATCCCGATCACTGACGAAAATGTCAAACTCACTATCCAGGGCTTTTCGTAAACTCCGCAGTTGGCCGGCATAGGGCGTAAGCACGGCAATATCTGATTGAGAGTATTTACCCTGACGCACCAGATGCCGGACCAAGGGCACAACCATGTCGACCTCCCACTTATTTGTCTTAGAAGTCGACCGGTTCTGGCCGGCTGCCTTGTCTTCTTGATGGTCATGCTCTAGCCAAAATAGATTCCTGCGCATGCCGACCACATTGGGATGGTTCATGACGTTCTCGTGGTCTTTGAGATCCGGGTACAGCGGAATTCGGTAAAGCTTCGAAATCTCTGGACGGGCTCGCCGCTGTATATTGAGCTTGGCCAAAGGTAGAGGCGCCATGCCTGGCTCGCCGACTGCACGCCTCTCAAATTGACTGCGGTTGAGCTGGAATGGAAGGCCCCTTGACGATTCCAAGCTTAGGTCATAGTCCGTAATCTGTGGTCTGAGCTGCTGGTGGTCACCAATCTGGATCAGGTGCTGCACTCGTGGCATCATGGCGGAAAGCAGATGAGCCTCGAGCACCTCCGCAGCTTCTTCGCAAATCACCACCTTGGAACCTACCAAGCGCAGCATTTCGATATCTCGGGCCAGGCCTGTGGTGGTGACGCCAATGATTTCGGCCTGTCGTAGGACTCTTAGATCAATATCCTGGTGCGCATTCTTGATATTTTGTTGCTCTCTTTCGATCTGGCCCAGATTTGTGCTAATCTGAGCACTATAGTAGTCCAGAGCCTCTCTTTGGAAAGCTCCAATCAGGGCCTGACGTTCAGTAACAGTGAGCGAGCTGATGTTGATTTCGGCTCTCTGGATGAGCTGGTCGATGTCGCCAGAAGTATCGGAAGGAACAGGATCAAGGTTCTTTTGTGCTAGACCTCGACGGAGCCAGATAGCCAAAGGGTCAGAACCGACAGTAGTGAATCCTTCCTCATCTGCGTTGAAGAGCTGATTATGAATAGAGCGATACTGAACTTTTAGAAAATGCCGTAGGGAGTCCCCGTTAGGGCAATTTCTAGACTTGCGTCGTAGGTGCAAATGCTTTAGAGAGCTTCCGAGACCATGCGCGTACGTCTCCAAGTTGCCGTGTGCTCTCCCAACAACCATTTGCTCCAGCTTGCTTTTCTGCCCCCCTTCCCTGCTCACGATCCGCAGGTTTTTGCCCTCGAGGACCGGCACGCGATTCCGACCACCGATTCGAATGATCTTGTCAATACCAACCTTCATTAGATGCTCTAGAAATTGATCTAGGGCATGGTTGGTGTAGCATATCACCTATTTTGCCCGAACTCGTCAGCTCTCATGTCCATATAGCACATATGTCAGACCTAGGGGGTCTCTTAACTAACCATGATTGGGCCTAGAGATGCTTTGGACTTGCACGCCAGGAGTACACGCGTCAACTGAACACCAACATATGACTTCCCTGTACCCGGAGGCCCTTGTATGAGTGCATACTCACGGGTAAGTGCGCCTGAAAGTCCCTCGCATTGGCCCCTGTCAAGTCCAGTCCGGGACTCCAGTACTCTCAAAAGCTCCTCGTGGTCAACCAGGCTGCTGGAGGGGTCAAGTTCGAGAGGTTCTCTGTCTGTGGCGATGGTGTCCAGTTGAAACTTGAAGCCGCTTGTCCGAGCATATTCAGGTGGTGGAATGACTGTGCTCAAGTCCTGCTGCTTTTCTTGCCCTGCTGGTAAAACCCAGCGAGAGAATGCGAGATTACACCTTCCAATCATTGTTTGAAGATTCCTCAGGATGGGGGCAAATGTGGCCGGGATGATCGAGGGAAACTCGATGAGAAACCCCTCGGCACCCTCATCGTAAAGCCTCAATAAGAGCTTTGTCTCTTGTTCCGTTCTCTCCACGAGTTTCACCTCGACTTTTGGGAAGCCTTTATCGGGAACTCGCACACGGCTCTTGCTTCCTAGCTTTCCACCGGCCGCTTTCCCGTCGGTCTTGCTGTTACTCCCTTGGGTATCTTGGAGTCCTGGTGCGACGGTGAAGAACAGAACAGAAGTCTCGCTGTCATTAGAGACAACAAATGCCACAAGGACACCGTCATCTAGACGCGGTGAGCTCTCCCACCATGTTCGCTGCTCTACCAATGATAACTTGCGAGTGTCTGGCGGTTGCAGAAATGATAAAGTGATTCCAAGACCCCGCTTATGAGCAGAAATGTGACTTAAGTGAGCCCCAGAATAAGCATGAGCACGAGTCTCTTGCTTCCGGAGCCAGGAGAGGGAACATTTGCTGAGCATGAAACCGTGAAGTAGCTTGTTGATTGGTCCAAATGTATCGTGACGCAACAGACGAAAGTGAGTGTCCAAATGTCGCAGAACAGGATCATCGAAGAAGTGTGGTGCAGTCCAGTTCGTGGAAGGTAGATATTCAGCATCGTTACTCATTATCTCAGCAGTGGTGGGAAGCAGCCGAATCTTGGTGATATCCTCGTGATCGTTGTCGTGCCGTCCGCCAGCCCGGGAGACCTGTAGAGGAAACGTGGACTGAGCCTCAGAGGATCGACTCGGTATGGTGGACGGCTGGGCCTCAGCTAGACCTTTGGCCAATCTTGCGCAGCGGCCAGCATATCTTCTTACAGAAGTGACAACTGAAGATTCTCCACCTGGATCGTCAGGGTTAAGCTTGACGGAAACTTGATCCAAAAGATCAAATATCTGGCCAAGGTTGTCGTTGAGACGAGCTTTCATCTCTCTGTCCAAAAGCTCCTTCACGGCTTCAATGATAAGACGCAAAACTTGCTTGCCGTGATCTCGTACTTTCTCATTGGTCTCTTTGGTTGCCAGTATGAGAAGTTCTTGACAGTTCCTGGTGATGAAATCAACTGCTCTGGTGCCATCTGAGCCACAAATGAAGCTATAGATGGTGCCTACATGTGCCTCGATCGAAAGGCAGTCCAGAAGCTTTTGATGAGTGATAACCTCGAGGAATGACCGGACAACATCCAACTGTGCTGTTTCGTTTTCTGCCTGAAAGTTGATAGTTGCTCGCACATACTTCAAGCCGTTCATCTCGTCACTGACCAAGTCTTTGGCTAACCACTGGTGCCATTCGTGGACGTTGCCGTCCAGGATTCGCAGGGCACTTGTCCAGAAGTGGGTAAGTTTTCGGTGAGCACCCAGCTTATCACGGGGTGGGTCATTTGAAAGCAGAGTCTTCCACTGCATGAAAGCTGACCGGGCCTGAATTTGCTCTTCAGTCTGTTGTGGCCTGCCTGTGTTGTTCTGAGAGTAAACCTCGTCTCTTCGTGGGCGAGCATCGCCATTTCGTATGGGCAATGACCATCCACGGCCGCGGCCACGTCCACGTCCGCGGTTTCGACCCGGGGCCATGGTGTCGTTCTTTGGCTTGTCTTTTTCCCTGGGAGGTGATGATAGATGTAGACTGTATAGGAGAGAGGCGATATTGAATAATTCAGGTGGCGGATTTGTGTGGTGTTGAGAGGCTTTGATAGGAATCACAGTCTGATGTCCACCGAGAGTGAGAGGTAAGTTGGAAATGGAGATTGCGGTAGGAAATATCTAATTCTGAACATAAATCCAATGAGAAGATTTGAATTCTTGTTTGGGGAAGAGGGAAGTTGTCGTTAAATTAAGATGGGTAGAAAACCTTGCCGGGGATTGTTTCCATGCCCAAATTCGTCCTTGGAAAAGAAAAGGGAAAAGAAAAGCCTGAGCTCGTTTGTGCTAGAAAAAGAGATGGGGGAGGCTGCTCTCCAAGTCCCCAGGCGTTTGACAAAACGCGTTTCTAGCCGCGAGCTTACACTCCCCAGGTGGAGGGAGCGAACACACCCCAGACAACCTGGATCTTCTCGATTGCCGACCTATGTCAAAGGATCTCGGAGGGCGTGTGCTTCCGGGTGCCAGCGAATGGTGAGACGTTTTTCCTGTGATAACGAGGCAGACAACACATCAATGGAGAATACAGCAATAGGAATGCAGCCTTGCCTGTCGTGTAACCTGTCGGAGGCCATCCAGTTTCCGCACACTGTAATAATGGATGGTCAGGAGGACTCGACTCCAGCAGCCATCGAGTAGCTTGGAGGGTACTAGATATGCCCAGAATCCATTGCAAGCTTGTAAAGTGACGGTCGTGACATTTTCCATGATCGACGCAAGCAAACGAGGCTTATAGACGGAAGATTTGGCCGGCGCGACCATGATGAAATCTCTCATAGCCATGTTGATATCAATACAGACTTGAACTATAAACACCAAAAATAGGCAGTGAAAGAAATAATCAGCTTTCTGCTAGTTATTATCCGTTTTGAGGACCTCGCAAGAAATAAACAGTCGTGATATTTTTGAAAGATAAGGACCTGTTGGTTGCGTGGGTCGTCCTCATCAGATGTCGTTGGAATTAAAGCGTCGGGTTAGGGTTCCGTAGCCATCTCAACCATGTTCACACCCCGCACCGATCGCCCTGTACACGTCGATCGCGACGACTGCAGCTCCAGCCAGCTTCCACCTCAATCTCAACATCACGACAACTTCAATCGGATCACCAAACAAGTTGATACAAACATGGATCAACAAAACACAAATCCACTTCTCCCACCATCAGAGGTATCACCTCTTGAGCAGGAGATACTGGATGAGTACGAACGTCTGGCCGAGAACATGAAGACGGTGCGTGTTGCTCCCCCGCGCGTTCCTTTCAGGAATATATTGTTTTTCAAAGGCTGCATAGCAAGAAAAAATAAAAAGTAAACAAAAAACAAAAACAAAACAAGCCAGATTAGATTACTGACAATAAAACTTGGCAATGGCAATAGCTTGCCTCCACGCTCGACCACCTAGCCAGCGCACCGCCGATCGAGATCCTCGACGGCCTGCGCGACCTAGAGCGCAAGACCAGCCTCGTCTTCACTCTACTCAAGGCGAGCGTCTACAGCATAGTGCTGCAGCAGGAGATGGAGTGGGGCGACCAGGGCGGTGCCGGCGGCGCCGCTGGAGAGTATGATGACGATGAGAGCAGCGATGGTGGGCGATGAAAGTAAGGAAAACCAGCGCGGAAGGGGCACCACTGATCCGGAACAGAGAGGGGGAAAGAAGTCACTGGCCGTTTTATTCTCCAAATGGAGGGGGACACAAGCCATCTCCGAGCTGTCGATAGTCGGGTTTACGGCTGAATTTGTGGCATCGCTCCCAAAGACGGGGACCCCAAGTCTATTGCAGGCCTCGCGGCTGACCTGGTGCCTTGTCTGGCATAGGTCAAGCTATCATGGCCTTCACTTTATGGCAGGGTGGTGATACCGGTCTTGCCAGCGAAGACCGGCGCTTCAAAAGCATGCCATGAGCAAGAGCGGGTGTTGTTGAGTCGAGGAGTGCGAATCTGGGCTGGGCCACGAGCTTGCTCAAGGGCAACATGGGTCGGTTGATGGAGACGCGTGCTGATTCACGTATGACACAACGGCCATCGAGTCCAACCTCGGACTATCCGTCTAAAAGGGTCTTCAAACTATATGCGTAGGATTACAGAGCAGGAGAGAGATGTTACAAGAATAACACAGGAAGTACAGGAAGTTTTATGTACATGGAGATGGTGTGATAGAAACAAAATCTTTAGATCACATGACCGCCGTAGTAAACCTTCCTCACATCAACCAGCTTCTTGCCCCTGCCGATGGCGATCGCCTCGGGGTCAGGCTGGCTTTGGAGCGCCTTCATAGCAGCCTTGACGGTGTTCATGGGGTTTCTCGATCGAGGAATGCTTGCAGAGAGGTCCTTGATACCGGCCAAACGGCAAATTTCGAATAACCTGTGGGAGATACGCAGACCAAATCCTAGAGAGATGAAAAAGATTTCAGGTTAGTCATTAAGTCTTCAAGGGGCACATATACACCTAAGCTATAGGCGTGGGAAAACTCACCTGGTGGGCGGGCAGCCATCTCGACGACGGTACCTGCTATCTTGACCTTGACTTTGCCGTAGATGGTACGGTCCTCGTATCTCCGGATGGGCACCATGTTCTTGATAGCCATGAGCCTCGCCTTGTGCATGGCAATTTGCCCGTCGACCGACTTGGCCTCACCCAATCCAATCCGGCCATTGCCGTTGCCGACGATGGTCATGATGTGCCAGCTCTGCACCTTACCCAGACGGGTCTGGTTGGTGACGAAACGCTGGACAAGAATCTTGTGCCTGAGACCTAATATATCCTGAACCGACAGTCCCGTTTGCTTCTTGGCGTGCTGGTATTTGCCCTCGTCGTCCAGACCTTCGTCTGCAGGGTCAACCTGGCGTTTATACAAGCCTGCGACACCGGGCACCTTGCTCATCAGTGCCGGGGCAACTGCAGTGTTGGAGAGCTGGCCGCCGTCCGTCATGGAAGAGCGGTTGACCATGAAGTTGAACAAATCCGTGTGGCTCGGGGTGTACTTGTCCAGCAGCTCGTTCAACTCATCCTCCGACATGTTCTTGAGGTCCTTTTCCAGGTTGATGTTCTTTGGCAGGAAGGATTTCATCCAGCTGTAAAAGTCCAGCACGAACTCGGGCCCTGTCATAAACCGCGCCCTGGTGTTGGGCGGTGCTTCCTTCTTGACACGCTTGTCAACGACGGGATCGATTTTGGACAAGTCGGATAGGTAGCCAAGCCGGTAAGGGTCGATTCGCACTCGGCCCTGAACGGTCAAGTCCCGGGGATCAACGGCCTTCTCACCAGCCTTCAAGGCCTCCAGCTGCTCCGGGGTGTAGATCTTTTCCATAGCGGCCAGCTCTTCTTTTGTGAGCTCGGGGAAGGTCTCATTCGTCACCTTGGAGACGTCCTCCTCCGTCACCAAACCCATGGCCTTGGCGTGGACGTTGGAGAAGCGCGGCCTCCTCCTGACCTCTACCGGGGCTGATGCGTGAAATTGTCGTCGGCATGTCGGAGGCTGTTGTACTTGCGTCGCAGCAAGTACACTTGAGGGCACGGCGGCGTTAGGCGCACCGCCGAGGCATCGCCGCGAGAGCAGGCTCCTCGCCGCAGGACGTGCCGCGCTCATTACTGTTGTGGTCGGATGTTACGATTGGCCCTGGGAAAGGTGCTGCCGCTTGTCTTGGATAGTTGTTCTTTGAAGCCTGCTCCTCGATGGGACTGCAGTTTACCTCGCCATCGCTCGCTTTTGCTTGCAAGAAACAGTCTTTCGGAGAATACACGATGTGTCTAAGCTCCCATCAAAAAATTTGGAGAGCTTCCCGTCAACCCCTGCTGCTGTATCCGACCCACTATTCTACGCGTGAATTCACCAATAGTATCGAGGTTGCTATCGTGGGTAACGCCCCACCCAACTATACGGAGTAGACTACAAAAGGCATGGCGTGCAGGTACTCCGTCCCTGAGATGCCCTCCAAAGCAAATTAAGCTTGATCTCAGCGGTCGCCGAAATATTGTGGTTGAAGGTGGGAAACCCATGAGGTGCATGTATACTAGTAGTATAATACCAGGCCTGCTTGTAATAGACGACGCCTAGAATATTGATTATCCGTGATCCA
Source organism: Pyricularia oryzae 70-15 (assembly GCF_000002495.2). Classification (NCBI taxonomy): domain Eukaryota; kingdom Fungi; phylum Ascomycota; class Sordariomycetes; order Magnaporthales; family Pyriculariaceae; genus Pyricularia; species Pyricularia oryzae. Next base: position 3,513,749 of record NC_017844.1, on the reverse strand, counting down.
CGCAACAATACCCCGAAATAGCCATAGCGAGCTGCACATGCCTTCAATCAGCGAATGCACGTGATCGTTCAGGAAGGAGATGTTCAACCACCCCAAGCAGGCGGCATCAGCCGAAGATGAAACGGAAACGGGAGGTTCGCTCCCACCACACCACTTCGCCCATCGTCAGGGGCCCGTCTCAAAAGCCGTTACGCTGAAACAGGCCCTTCCCAGAAGTCGACCCGCTGATGGCCTCACTGGCTCTGGTTGGACGACGCCCGTTTTCCCACGCCGCATCACACCTCGCCCAATCGATTGAATTTCTTCCCAATTTCCCTTTTGCATCCCTCCTTTCACCGTTGCATTCTTCTTGTCCAGCTGTGTGCCTATCCATTTTGCATATCCGGAACTTTTGTCTTTATTTTTCTTTCGTCGCGTCCGTGTTGTACAATTCTCCTGCCCTGCAGCGCATAGGCAGTAGTAGCCCCGTTTGTTAATCCGATCATTTCACTTCTTTTCTTCTCTCTCCCTCTATTATTAGTACTTCTTTCTTGAAGCATCTACATACGTCGCCGACAAGACCAATCGAGAAATCATCGAAACAAAATACGACCCGCCGCATCTCTCAGTGAGAACTCAGCAATAGTCAAACCTTTCGACGACACTTCAAAACCCACAGAAACAGGATGGCCAGCCCTGCGCCCTCAGCCACGCCCGCACCGGGCCAGTTCGACTGGTTCCGCTCGATCGGCGCGACTCCGGAGGCCGTTGCCGTCCTCAACGACCAGCCCATCCTCTTCACCATCCTGCTCGTCGTGCTCGTCGCAATCATCCTGCAGATCACATTGATCTGGTACATCCACTACGCCACCATGAAGCCCGAGCAAAAGAAGAAGAAGGACACCAAGAAGCCCGCGGCAGGGAAGCCCGGCGCCAAGCCGCCAGCGGCAAGATAAACAAAGCTTGGCGCAAAGAGGATGAGTGATTTGTGGAAGGGGGAACTGAGTTAAGATGTTTGAGAAACTGGCTTTGTTCAGGTGGTTGGGGAGGATTCGAAAGGCTGTTATAACAGGTCGGGGGAGTCGGAGTGATTGGCGCTGGCAATGGCAACGGCATGGGGTGATGCGACAAACCGAACGAGTTGGAGTGTCTTGCTGCTCCTTCCGTCGTGGGTTATTTCCGTGACGAGGTAATTATGGGACTCCTCGTCGACCCGCTGTGGAATTATGAAGGCTCGCCTCGCCGCCCACGACGAACAAATTTATACTCAGGCGGCCACAGTCGAATAGCAGCATCAATGGCGGGCAGCGGCCTTCCCAGCGACTAGGAAGGATATTTGGTGGGTCTACTTCTTGCATATATGCGTGGTTGGCTTGACTCTTCTGGCTCATCGCCAATTTGTCCACTAAAGCACAGCCGAATTACCAGTTTTCATCGCATCTTATCAAAGTTTGTTTTGTTTCATATGTCTTGTGTGTTTTGGGAAAAGCCTACGCTGCGTCGACGCCGGCATCGACCGGCTGAGTTGTGTTTTGTAATGGGTTTAGATATGTGACGCGTGAAGCAAGACGCAATACAGATTCACATGGATACTTGACTATTTGACTGCTATCGCTAGACTGGGTCTTATTCCTCTGTGTGGTTAAATGAGAGGCCAAAACTATTATCATAAACATTCGCCAATGTGACAAAATGCATCCTGTTCGGATTCTAGCTCTAGTCTAGTTTCAACAAGTAGGTGTTTGTAGACGTAAGTCGAAAGATGAACCCTCGTGTAAGTATCAGGCCAATAGCCAGCATCTAGGTTTAGTTCTAGAACTAGTCTAGTCTGATTTCAAGTCGTAGGAGCTTTGCTGCACAATTTTACCCATATAGTTGACGTGGTTCCTTGGGAAATCACTTCAAATTCATACTTGTATCTGCCTTCACATCTTGAAGAAACGAGACATTTTTCACGTACGTACGGCCCATAAGCTGATCTGTGTCTGATTCCAGGAATCGACGTCGACGTCATCTCTTTGTCCCCCCTAGTACGTACATGCGTATTTTGTCAGCATGGTTCATGAGCCGATGGAGCTTCTAATAGACAACGACGGTACTCACATCCCATTCCCACGGCGTCAGATCACTCGAAAGTGCACCGTTGTCTACTGTGTACTGCCCATCGTTACCAAGCATGTGTGATTCCTCGTAAACGTATTGATCTCCGAGTTCGTCCACAAACACTTGATCATATCCCCCAAGTTGTTCAAGGTTTTCGGACCCAGAATCTTGGCTGGATGTGATGTCAGTTCTCTGCGGTTCATCCTCAAAACAATCTTCGAGAATGCCTGCCTCATTTTCAAGAACTGGTGGAGGAGCGAAACTTGAAGAAAAATATGGACAGCCTTCAGCTTCAGGCTCGTAGTCATTTCCAGAACCAAGATATGGATTAGCGATTTCGTTGTCAGTGTCGGGGACCCAGGAGTAGTGGCCAGCATTGTAATAGCCCACAGTACCCTCTTCATCATCAATATACTGATCAGTGTCATAGTTGTCTCCAAAAAATTCGTCTTGCTCAAAGGCCTGCCAGGTCTGTTGATATTTAGGAACATGGGAGTTGTATTTCTGCATGTGCTCCTGAGAATTATTGCCCAGCCGTTGATCTTCGTTGAGAGATGGTGCTCCCTCAGGCTCTTGTGTGCTGCCCGGGGATTGCAAAGGCTCGTACAGGTGATGCCTTAAGTCACTGCTATCTGGATCGTTCATATCATGCACAACTAAGTAGAGGCCTAGTTGGGCGTCGTCAGCTTCCAGCTTGTTATTGACTTGCTCTCCTGATGGCAGCCCCTCCATCTCGGATTGCTGGGGGAGATTGTGAATATGATTGGAATCTCGATCAAGCTGTGGATCCACGTTAGTACCAATAGAGACTCGATCCTCGGGTAGCTTCTCTAGATATAGCTTCGTGTTTGAAGGTCCAGTCTGTAAAACCGGCCACATCGTCTTCCCGATCCCCTCAACACAGTCGTGTTTATCAGTGAAGCGAGGTTCTTGCGTGGAATTCGCTGCCCTGGTCCGCATGCCGGATGCTTTTGCAGTTCCCATGACGAGCGATGCCACTTTCTGCCTCAATGACGATGACTGGGCATCGTCGATGAGACGGGCTAAGACCGAACTGATTGAGTATAAAAATGGAGCCCGTTGTACGACTTCCTACGTAGGTGTCAATAAAGCTCTACGTGATTGATTTTGCCAAAAAAGAAGGCTTTACCTGGAGATACCGCATGTTAAAAGCGGCTGGGGCGATCTCGAGCAGCGACGGAGATTCAAAGATACGCAGTCTCATTATTCGGGGCGTTGCCTTCTTGATGCCCAAGAGTGTATATAGTGAGCCCCTGACTAGGATCCTGACGCTAAGGTCGACTTCAGCGGCTGTCAGCTGCTCAGGTTGGCTGGGAACATTCTCAGAAGATTGTGGCAGCGACCGTTTTCTTCCCGAGCGAGTGACGCGAGTCGAATCGGTAGATAGCTCTGTTTGGACCGGTTCCCGCTGTCTTGTTGCACGTTTATTTGAAGTTTTTGTCGTGAAATCGAACCAAAAACGACAAGTTAGTCGCCGGATTTCAGCGCGCGCCGTGGTGTATTGGTATGCAAGATGATTTGAGCTGTTTGGCGTATGTGTTATGTAGAAGAGAGATCCGGGAACGTGCTGTCCATTCTCATCCACAGGCCTGGGACAGCGGCTCAGCTGCAAACCCAGAAGCTCCCAGGCCTCCACTTGATATTAGTCTCGTATACAATAACACGGCTTGTCGAAAGGTCTCAAGGATACTCACGGAGCATGTCCTGACGGCATTAACAAGGCGTCTCTCATGCGAAGAATCATCTGCAATTGTGGCCAGGCCAGAGCTTACGACGGGGTCGATATGCAGCCTGCATGGACTTGCCCGCTCGACCCATAGCTCACCAGCTGCAACCGTGCAGGAGATCATAGCAGGTGTGACATCAATCAGCCATTCGTCAGGAATTCCCAGGGTAACTTCCGACTCTAGTCGCAATTTTCCCGGCAATTCTCGGAGAGCCAGCTCAATCGAGTCCAGGCGCAGTTGTAATTCTCTCATGGCATGTTGAAGCCGAAAGAATAACGCCAGGCAGTGGCTGTTGCGACTATCCACGGTTACGGAAGCCAGCTAGGTCTCGGCAACCAAGATTTTCGATTAAAAGTTGCGAAAGTTCCAACTTGGACAAGAAAGTACCTAGGCGGACTGAACTGGAAACACCATATTTACGTAGGTAGGTAGGTATGAGGGAGAAAGCTCAGTTCAAAGATCTTAACTGGATTTTGAGAAAGACGGTATGGAAGTAGAAGCTGGAGAGGGTAGGGAGCCTGCCTATCGGGCCCGCCATAGAAAGCGGCAATCAAAGCTAGGTCGCTCCTCCCCACAAGACATTATGATAGGTGAAGGCATTTGTACTCGTTTCAGCCCAAATAGGCCCGGAAGGAAGGCACGATGAGGGCAGGAGGTTCTAAGATTTGTCCTTCATTGAAAGCCACGCGGATAATATATCTTGACAGGCAGAGAGGAAGGTACCTACCTACCTAGGTAGGTACCTAGGCACCCACCAGGTATGTATGTAGGGAGCCAAACCAATCGAGACAACGTATATTCATGGACTGCTCCCAGGATTGAAGATGAAATATAAATAATACTAGTCAAAAAAAAACCCCCAATCTTATCATTTGATAACAAATATACATGAATTAAAACCCTGCGCAAAAAAGACAAAGGGCTGTGGTTCTCACTCCCTGCGCTCCAATAATCCTCCCCTTGACCTTGTCTGACTCTGACAATTAATTACATACCTACCCTGCCATGTCGCTCGCTCCATGCGACGAGAAAATAAAAACAAAACGGGAAAGAGTCTGTCTATCAAGTCTCCGTATCGTTCCCTGTTTATAGGTTGTGCCATTTTGATGTTTCTTTCCAAAGTCCAATTCCATCTCGCAAGTTTGTCCCAAACACAAAAGAAAAAAAAAGAAAGAAAAAACACAACATACCAAACACAAAAAGATGAAGACACATCAAATCAACGCGCTCGAGGCAAGAAAGGTCGACAAATTCCAGCCTTGCCCTTGCCAGCAGCAGCTCCCGTCTAACGTCGCAGGGTGTGAACCCGAAATACAAACGATGCAGAACTGTGCGCATCCTTGGCCAACGATAGTGAACCAAAGGAAGAAAATAAAAGCAAGCGTTTTAACGCCATAGAAGAGCCTGATAGGATGATAAATCTGTCTGTCATCCGTGAAAACCCAGTATCGAACTCGTGAATAAACGTAACTTTTTTTGTAGGTTACAACCGTCGTCTTGTCTGCCGTCTGACTGAACGAGTGAAACCGTCTATGCTCATTGGTAGTCGTAGCTGATAAAAAAAACATGATAAAATATGCAACTGCTTGTTAAAGACACGTAGTGATCGAGCGGATGATAAGATATATAAGCCAAGCGATCGTGTTGATGTGAATTGAACCTTCAGCCAGGATGCTCAGCGGGAGTTGAGAGACAGGCTTTGAAATGGGCCAGCGATGTCTGCTGGCACAGAGAGAGGTGACAGTGCCTCCTCATGCGGGCCGGGCCCGGATGATTGTGGGGTAGCCATGCGAGCACGATAGTCAATGCCACCTTGCGAAAATCCAGCGGCGGTATACGCGTCAGCACTTGAGACCATACCCGTATTCCCATAAGGCATGGACCCTGGCGCGCGACCAGAGCCAGGGAAACCCGCGTAGGTTGGAAAGTATGTGGGAGGCGCGAAAGTGGTAGCAGTTGGCGGGGCTACCCTTTCAGCCGAAAAAGGCTGTGTATAAGTTGCTGCTTGTTGCTGAAAACCGCGAGCACTCTGAACCGGCTCAGATTGCGCATGCTGGCGACGATCAGAGCCGGTAACGCCGCCACCGCGGCCGAGCCCAACCGCTCCCGGACCAACGCCGCTGGGAGCTTGCAAACCGAGCGGAGTTGCAAACGAAGCTGGGTTGATGGCTGACATCCATATGCGGGTCTTGTAGATCTTGAAGAGATCCGTGACGAGGGAGTTGAAGTTGATGTACGAGTCGGCAAAGTAGTAAAAAGTCAATTTTTTCCAGTCTCTGCACAGATACGGCATGTTAGCATCCCTTCCAGTATTCAGATAGGGGTGGGGGTGAATGCTTACACCTGGAACTCGGCATCGAGAATCTCCATGTTCAAACCATGCTCCTTAACCTTCTGCATGCAGACTCTCTTTGCTTTGGCTTCATTGCCTTCTTTGTCCCGCAGGTTCTGGATCTCATGGGCCTGGGCGAGTCGCTTGATGAGCTTCGGCTTCAGCTCGCCGCTGCTAGGAGGCTCCTGCATGTGGTGTTGACCAGGAGGCCCCATGCCACCAATAGCACTGCCGCCATTCGACGCAGCCATAAGTCCCGCGCCTACACCGTCTTGGGCGACGCCGGCATTCTGAGAGTACATCATGAGCCATTTATACTGCTCCTCAGCATAGTGCTCCTTCAGACGCTTGGCCTCGTTCCAGTCGACGTTCTCTGCTGCAACCGTTCCCAGGTCGGTTCCACGGTCTGCTTCCACAATGACCAAGTCGCCAGCCTTGACAGTGAGACCCGTGCCTTCCTGAATATAGAAGACGTCGGCTCGGGCGCACTTGAACAGAACCACATGCAAAGGTGTCAGGCGGTTCGGCTGGCTGATACCATACATGGCACGGTGTGGGGACGTGGGTCGGTGAGATATGGCAGCATTCATTGAGTATGGGTACGGGCTAGGATACCCAGCCGATGGGCCCATAGCTTGCTGTGCCATCTGCAAACCAGAACCGCCGGTAAAGTACGTAGCTAGGATAACCCAGTCAGTATGTCAAAAGGTTCCGACCCTTGTGCGGCCATGGGTATGAGTTTATGCTTACCGGTAGAGTTAGTCTGGTAGGCCGAGTTATCCGCGTATGGCGACGTAAAGTCGAGTCCGGACTGAGGCTCTTGTGACAACACCTCTTGTCCCAAGTGCTCACCAAGCGAGCTGATAGACGCCTGCCTCTGGGGCACATCGGCAAATGAATGCCTGCGGCTTTGCGGCTGGTCTCCAAGACCTCCAAAGCCTAAAGCACTGTGCCAATATGCCTTTTTCATGGTCTCGATCTTGCGGTTCTCTGCGGAGAAGGGCGATCGGAACTGAGAAGTGCCTCCTGGAACACCGAATTCACTCATCCTACGGCCGTAAGCCCTTCTGGCAAATTCACTGTCCTGAGACTCCTCCAGCTCATCGATTGCATAATCAGACTCCTCGGGTACGGATGCTTGCATGCCGTATCCGTTGCCGCCAAGTCCATAGCCTGTAGAAGCCCGGGGCCTCAGACGGGAGTTGTGGTATTGCTGTTGTTGCCGCAACATGGCATTCTCTCGGGTCAAGAACTCGATAGTTTTAGATTCGGCTGACTGCTGTTGCTGTTGGCTCCCACTCATGGACTCGCTACTCTCGTCGTCGTCCTCAACCTCCTTCACCTTGCCGAGCATTCCATCGTTCGACATCTCACTGAGCATACTGGGACGGGAAGGACGGTGCTGTAGGCCAGGGTGAGGCAGCTGCCGGGTCCGACTTCCCATTGTAGAGGAGGGCATCATCGGGTTTGTCGGGGTATCCGGGTCCAATTGACCTACAGAATACGACTGAGACCGATAGGTCTTTGGCGTAGGGTGTAGGGGGATCGCAAAAGGGATTTGTGAATTAGCAACCGGCTCCCTGGGACCCGGAGATGTTTGGGCAAGGCCATGCTCGGGATTCCCAAAGGGAGAACCAGTAGTTCCCGGCGGGAAGGCCGTCGTGGGTGAAGGAATATGTTCTGCCAGCCTGGACGGTAACTCCTTCCTCTCAGAGCCCCAGATGGCAGTTCCCCAGGGGAAGTTGGAATTTCCGGCAGTGTGTGCACGGCTGAGGCTTGCAGTCTGCCCCGGAAGATTACCCCACGTCGAGGCACCGGTCTCCACAGACGGTGTGCTTGGGTGAGATGCGGTGGGAGACATTGTGCTGCTCGCAAATGAATCCTTGCGAGGTCGAATAGCAGACTGACTGGTGTCGTTCAGCCATGAAGCTCGACGGACTGGTTTGTGAGGTTGTACCACTGGTTGGTTTTGGTCTTGGCGGTGATCGCCGTCATCGTCGGAGCTGGCGAGCGCCTCCGAGTCTGGTGTTGCGCGCCGGTTGAGCTTCTCCAACAAGATTGCCTGGCTACTTGGACCTCCCACTGGATGGCCCTGGCCAGGTTTGGGCTGGGGAACAGCCTTCAAAGTACCAGAACTCATGGTGATAATTGAAGAGTTCAAAAGTCGAGCAGTCGTCTCGATTCTGTTTTGAGATACACGAAAGAATGCTGCGGGTGCGTAATTCTAAAGCCTTGCACTCTAAGAAGCAAAGGCTGTCGTGAGATATCGAGATACAAACAATATTGCCGATCAAAGTGTCAAAGATGTCTATGTAAAGGTCAGTGACGTGAACAATTTCATTCTCGAGAAGACGCGAAGAGGTAAGAGGGATGCGGGCAAAGGGCCAGAAAACAAAACGAAATAAACAAAAAAAAGCTTGCTGTTTGTGGTGGCTGGGTGGTAATGTGCATATGCATATGCAGTGGGTGAAGCATAATATTCTGTCCGTCAAGGTTGAGAGGCGCTCAAGCAACCACGGCAACATTTTGCAGACTTAGCAGACCTAGGGTTTTGAACCACAGATTTCCTGCTGAAAGAAGAAGAAAAAAGCACTCGGATCATTTCATACAACCCAGTGGCTCGAGGCAACTCAACAGCGGGTGGCGCCGCGGTTAGTGCATCCCGGAGATGAACCCCTAGGGTTCGAAACGACTAGGAACTCTATTCAAGGGCATGCAGAAAAGTGATTCATTAAAATGGAAAGAGAAAACTCACAAGTAGTAGTGAAGTGCAAGTGAGGAAATCTATCGACAATGGGGTATCGAAGGAAATGATAATCTAGTAAGCTCAAGGGTGTGCCGGTCTGTCTGGTGTTCGTGAAAGACGAGTGAGCCCACTACTTGTAAAGACGGTTGCTCTGAAGTCGCCAGCTTTAGTGTTTACAGGAGCAGTTCGTTTCGTTTCGAAATCGTTTGCGAGTTGCCGCAGTGTCGATGAATCGGGTCCACGCCGGAACAGCGACGGAGGGCAATATTAAACAGAATATCTGGAAGGGGCAGACCAAGCCGCCGATAGAGTCCAGTTGAAAAAAGGGTTGCCGAAAGTCGTAGAATGACAACAAATAATCAAGTAATAAGTGCAAAAGATTCCCAAGGTGCATTCGCCCGGATATGGTTACCGGTCCTCTGGCTCCGGATTCGCCGGTTGAAACTTGGGCTCGAAAGGTGGCCTTCTTCGCCAGTCCTTGAAACGAGGAACGTGGCTATGGGGAAGCTGACTATAGAGGAAGCCAAGTCAATGTTGCTTGGGGGATCCTAAACCGCAAAAACTGCAGCAATAATCTCCTAGCAAGCGAACGAGTTGCGAAAAGAACTATGCGCGGCCCATGGTCGGGTAGGGCCTCGATGGCTGTCTGTCGCACCACACCAAACCGAATGATGTAGCGACGATCCTGACCCAGCCGAGCACACGCGACACGCGTGCTATTGAACAGGTTGCTGCGGGTGTGGCCGAGATGTTGTCCTTTTCAAGAGCTTCGCCCAATTCGAAATGGGCCAGTTTTCTTGGTATTTGCCTGACTTGACGTGGTGCGTAGTGGCGGGCACACAGGCGCAAATAATAATAATAATAAAAATAGAAGAAGAAAAGAAAACCGAGGTGGGATTAAATGGGCGGTCGTCAATTCAAGATTGGAAAGGCGGCTGTTGGCAATCGCAGACGAGACAAGTGCCCAGGCAGAGAGAATTTCACTTTAGCTTCCACCCGCTAGTGATGTACCAGCTCAAGCTAGGATTTGACTTATTGGCTTGCGGCAGGATTGGGGCGGCCAACTGCGAGGTGGAAGGACGAGAGGGGCAGGTCTGTGCTGTGCCTTGTCTTTGGGTGGACGGACGGGCGAGACTCTTTTTAGCAGCCCGTCAACGTCTTGGTCCAAATGCAGAGTGGCTGGAGCGACACGGGGGAAACGCTAAAGGAAACGCCGAGACCTGAACCAAGCACACGTTATATCTGCGGGTTCGCTTCCCTGAAGGAGATCCTGAGACCAACAGGCATACGATAGATATTATTGACGGGATGTTGAATTATTGTGAGCAGAGTAACTGATTGAGAGTTTGGTTGTCTTTGCAAAATTAAACAAATGATAAAAGGTCAAGACAAAGAAGTTGTTGAAAGACGGGCCGGAGAATGGTTAGATCTGCACGAACTCTGGGGCCCTCGCAAAAGAAGGATTTGAGGTCGAGATCCAGTGGACAAGGGCCCTGTTTGAATTCTGCATGGTGGTGGCGTGCATCTTCTCCGCTTTCTGGTCTTCCATGGGCAAGGATGCCCGCCCGTCTTTTGCTTGTCAAAGCTCGAGGGGTGTCGTAGTACGGGAAAGGAGGGGTAGCGATAAATGAATTTCCTCCACCCGCGCAAAGGCCTTGATCCACTCGGAGGCTGAGCTGTTGAGCTTCTGCAAAAAGGGGTCACAAGGGTGCAAGATGCCTGGCCATGATTTGCCCAATCAAGCACAAGGTTTTGCTCAACCTACCGACGCGGTCTGGTCTGCCCTCCATCGCATGATTGCAGGTTTGAAAAAGCGTCGAGATCTCCAGAGGAAGAGGTATAATAATACGTGGTACTACTTAGGGGAGTGGAGGCGATGAAGAGTTGGACGAACGACTGTCGACTAACAACTAATTCTTTCCTCCCCCCCCCCCCCCTTCTCACTTTTGTGCAGAGTCCTCCAACGACTGATGGACCCAGCGACTGTGCTTTGACAGGCAAACTTGTTTGCATCTACGGCTGCTGGAATGTCCCGAAGACGACGTTGTAGTTCCTAAGCGAGACTAGCTGACAACGTCCGGCCGTTCCCTGTGGGTGTATGTACATATAGCAAGAATACTTCAGGTGTACTGTACCGCTCGGCCTTTGGGCTAGCCCGTCGAACCAGTCGAGCCTCCGCCGTTTTCGACCCCTGACCCCAGAGCACAACCAAGACGACTCAATGCGAGCGTAGTCTGCCATATCCTGGTGGGTGACTGCAATATCATCCCAGTGAACGAAAAAGGCTGTCGCTCCTGAACTGGCGATCTAGCCTATGCTACAAGATCGCTGGAACAGATTTGCACAGCGCACGGGCAGAAACCATCCTGGCAAGCCTGTCTGTCTATACAGTATTACAAGTACTACAGTACGTAACAGTACGTATGGACTTTACAGCAATACTTTACCTCGCTGTTAGTCTCACCTTATTTGCCCACCGCCTGACGGTGTTGTGCGGAGAGTACAAAGTTGCTTCTATTATATGACAAGGCAGTCCTGGTAAGTTTGATCCTAGTACTTCGGAGGATTTGATTTTAAACATTTGCAGTAGTGCAAGTAATCAAAGACCTGAGCGGGCGGCAGTACCGTCCTTTGGGACAGACAGTGACGCCCGCAGGTTGGTGTCGTTTCATCGAATGGCAGTATATGGGACGGAAACGTCACATATTTTCGCGGCATGCTCAAAACGCAAGCCATCGGGCATCTTTCGAACGAAGCGGAGGCAGCCCGACACTTTCCGCGGACCGTCTGTGGGGCCGGTAGAATGACGGATCCACGAATACTGCTACCTACTACTGAGCTGTAATGTAGGTATTACAGCACGTCGAGACTAGACTAAACCCACTGATCATTCCCCTGTCCTCGTGGTCACCACGCCCTGGATTTGACTTCATCCCATTCCAATCTTTGCAGTTTGCAGAGAACAAGCTTCTACTACCTAGAACTGGCTTGCTGGGCAAGAAGCATCCATGCTAGGTACCATGTACGTAGTGCGTGATAGGATAATTACTCCATTCGAAGATGAGTCCAGGTCCAGGTCCAGGTCCAGAGGCTAGGTGTGTGCTGCACTACCGGTACGTATAACGCAAGGAAATACACATCGTGTCAGAGCTACTTGCTAATGGCAGCAAGGTACAGCCCATCACCTCCAGCTATCACACGCGGCCAAGGGTGAAAAACTTTTCATGTCTGCTTCTTAAGGCACTAATTCCAACTTGTAAAATGAATGGGTTATTTAGTAAGAAGGGGCTTGATGCCAGTCTACTCCATGTTTATGCTTGCATAGCCGTACCCGTAGTAGAAATTAGCTCTACTGCACAGGCCACCAGGACTTGCTCTCTGTAGATTGAGGATACTGCTTCGCGATGTGGAATCGCTCGCTCATTACGTAGATTGAACTAGCATCTCGATGGCAAAAGGCTAGGCGACCACGAAACCCCACCCTCCTGCTTTGTACAGAAGACACGGCACGTTCCCGAGTGGGTGTTCCCCCACCGTTTTCCCATCACGCCACCACGAGACACCACACCTGTTTTACGACGGAGAAGAGCAGAAGAGAACAAACAGACCAATCAACCTCTGTAGATCGCCACGGAAATAGGAACAACAACAAAAAAAAAAAAAATACCCCGCTCATAGGGCGGGCCGGATTAGATTGTCAAACCGGAACTTTACTTCGTTTCCTCATCGTTGAATTGATGGTGATTGTCATGAGAAAGGGTTAATTTACGACTTATTTCGGAGCTTCACCCCGGATTCTCAGGGTCCCGCCACTCACAGTTCCATCCACCGCAAGAATTCGAATGGAACCTGAGGTTGGTTGGCTTCATGAATAAAATTAGCGGACCCTCGCCCCTCCTCAATACCTTACCTTATCTTAGGTTCACCCCCTCGAAATTTCAATCTCAATTTCCAATGTAGCAATCCCCACCCCTCCTAGCTAGCCTGCATAGTAGGGGAAACCTTGGTACGTACTACGTACTACTACGTACCGGCATGTTGTAGGCCATGTTATGAAGAATATGAACGCAGGTGTTTTCGCGTGCGGATTAGTACCTTTTCGAAACCTTTCCCCGTGTCAGGTCACATCCCAAAATTGTGCTCAAGTTCACTAACCTGAGATTTGGCTTTGATGACGGAAACTCATTGAATGAATAAGCAGCGGGGTATTAAGATATATATTGCAGTTATAATACAGCTGAAATCAAGGCCCTCTTTATCTGCAAATTATGAGTACAGCCGAAAAATAAGAAACTACAAGCAGCTTCTATCTGTATCATCACAAAGCCTTCGTCAAGAATTAGCCCGAAACTGTGTCTAAGGACCCCTTGCCAACAGTCGAAGGGGGAGCCTCGCCCTTTTGAGCACGCAGCTTCTCCTCAAACTTGGCAAACTCTTTAGCAGCAATCTCCTCCTCCGGGTCCATAACCTGGATAACTCCTTGAACTTCCTCGATCTGTCCAAAATGCTGTTAAAACCGTGTAATCATCCAACGATCAAGGATTTGACGGTGAAAAACTTACATAATGCATCAGCATACCCTCAATACCATTCTTGAGCGTAACAGTGCTGGAGTCGCACGTCCGGCAGGCGCCACGGAGCTTAAGTAGGACGTTACCATCCTCGAATCCCCGGAACTCAATATCACCGCCATCCTCTTGGATGGCAGGCCTGATGCGCGTCTCCAGTAGCTCCTTGATCATTCCGACGACTTCACTGTCGTTCTCGTTGTAGCTCAGACTGTCCACCTCACCGCTCGTCTCCTGGCCATCTTCCCCTGACGCATCGGTGCGCTCCACAATGTTGACGATCTTCTGTCCCGAGGTGATGGCTTCCGTGATGAGGGAGAATATCTCAGGTCGGATGTGCGCCCAGTTGGCGTCAGAAGCCTTCGTCACGGTTATGAAATCGGCGCCGTAGAAGACGGACTGCACGCCGTCAATGTTCATAAGCTGCGCGGCCAGTGGCGAGGGGTAAGGCGGTGCGATCGTTGAGCGCGGGTTAAGATATTCGATGAATGGAGTTGAAATATCTTCGGGCAGCACGCGGTGGTTTGGTAGGAACTTCAAAGCATCCGAGTTTGGCGTAGGCTCTGTCTGAATAAAGATTGTTCGTCGGCTGTCCGCACCGCCTGATATGCCTCCCCGCAGCTGCTGTGTCTGTAGCTTCGGACGCCGCGGTACCACAGCCCATAATGGCTTGGAGCTGGAGTGTACTGCTCGTCGCGTGGCGAGGTTGCAGATGCTGTAGGTGACTGCACTCGTCCTAACCTGGCGTGGGCGCCAGAGGACGCTCATGGACGTCCTTAAAAGCTTGGTTGCCGTCATTGTTGGGGCATTCGAGTGAAGTCTTGGTTGTGAGTAAATGCAATCGAAGATGGGCAAATAAAAAACAGCTTTTCAGTGGTTATAGAAACGAAAGCTATGTATGCATATTACGCATTTTCTTTTTCTTTTTCTTCTTTTCTTTATGATCGAAATAGTCGCATCAAAATGACGAGGCGACAACGTTGCTTAGAAAGCACAATTGTATTCGCTATCGACTTCCGAAGCCACAGCACAGATCTCCGATAGGACCCGACAAATTGCCCTTGACCAAAAAATTTGCGTCATTGCGGCCCCACACAAACGGACCCCACCGCTGAAAATACTCTACGGGAATGGCGCGCATGGCAGAGCTTGTCGCGCATGGAAACCTCACACTGCCAAACAGCCAACGACCACTTGAAGACCAACAGGCTTGAGGTTGAAAAACAAAGGCCAGGGGAAAATCGCACGTGGTGCCATACCTAACCCTCCTCGCATATTCCCAGGTAGCACTCATGGATGCTCAGCGGAAATCACTTTTGCATCGGTGTGGTACCTTCTAGCTTCTCACTGATTTTGTTCACGACTGCGACTCGTTTTGAGTTTTCTGAAAACAAAAACTGCGAAAAATGTCAACCTCACCAGCAGATGGCATCTCTAAGCTCTCCGTAGAGGATGCTTCCAACAACGAAGCCCCACCCCCACACGACCGCTCGGCGGCATCGCCGACTAGTGAAGCCACGCCAGCCAACTCGGCCCGCGAAGTGCCAGCCAGTTCCGCTGAAGTAACAGCAGCGTCTCCGTCAAAGGCTCCAGTTCCCGCCGAAGGTGTGGTCGATACCAAGCCAGCTCGGACTACTTGCGGCGTCTGCGAGAAGGAGCCCAGCAAATACAAATGCCCCCATTGCTCACTTGCATAGTAAGCTTCAGTTTGCCCAACCCGACACTGTAACCGTGTGGATGTTGTCTTGTCTCGGGCTGACCCCATATGAAAAAGCTGCTCCGTACCTTGCTCCCGCATACACAAAGAGACACATCCTCCCTCCTCCCTACCGCCGAAGCCGCCGCCACCGGTCAACCGGTCTGCAGCCAAGCACAGTCGCCAACACCCGTTTAGCGTTCTCGATAACTCCCCCGAGTTGCGCAATCTTTTCAAAAAGTATCCAAACCTCCCATCTACTCTGAATCAGATACACTCGGCGACATTGCCCCCTAATAAAGAGCCTGGCACGAGAGGTGGTCTTCCTTGGAAACTCTCAGATGTGGATTCCAGGCTTCTCGACGGCACGGGTCGCCCCGGCGGTGGTAGAAAGAAGAACGAACCCTGGTCTCAGGACGTTGGTCTAAGCCGCGGACGTGCCGCCCTTCGCAAGGCACGCATGGATCCTTCCGATGTTGGCGATGGCGTCAGGGAGTATTGCGAGCTCGTGCTGTACCTCTTGTCCAAAGGTAGTGACAAGGACGAGGCCACGGCAATGGTGAGCCGCGAATACACTCAAGAAGAGATCAAGCTCATCGAGACTCTTCAACAGCAAGAACACGAAGACTGATGTTGAGCTGGCATAGCCATGCCAGAATTTGGGCGTGACATCTTCAAGCATCCTTCTCATGACTCGCATCGCTGTGTTTATTTGTCTCCTGAGTATCCAGTCTCAACGCTTCTGTACATGAGGGGTGCTGGCAGTTCCCACCTGCTCTTATGGTGGAAGAGCCCAATGGGCTAGTCTCGTACCAGGTCAACAACAGAAGCTCATAAGCACGCTTCGCTGCACGCTTATGGCCCAGGATTGATTATTATCAAGTCCAGCACAGCATACGGGGAAATTTCTGGACGCCAGTTTGTGGTGCATCATGAGGTTACCTTGGGAAGCTGAGGTTGAGTTATGTATATGAGTATGTCCACGTGAGTTCCGTGGGACTATCTTGTATCTAAAGAATCGTTATAGCTAACGCCTGAATCTAGCAAAGAATCCATACTTGGGCGACTTCAGCTCGGGTGATTCTGGACCAACTTCGTTTGAAAACGATCCCTTTTCCTTGCCAACCAGTCGCCCTCGCAACGTCCAGGTGGATACGGGCCGTTTCAAGAGGGGCGATAGCCTGGTCTTTTTGACTTCGTCACTCTGCGTCCAATCTACACGGTGCTTGTTCGCGATGGAGATATGCAGTGGCTTGACCAATGGTGGTGGCGGCGTGTTGCTGCTGTGGTGGTCTAGGGAATCTGGTGCGACTTGCGAGTCGCGGACATTAGGGTCCTCCGACTTCCTTTCCGGGTAAAGACCTTTGCTGCCGCGCTTGTTTTCTTCTTGCTGATCGCTCGTGCCATTTGGATGACCCTCTACCTCATCTTCCGCTATGCGACCCCCATGAACTTGATTTGATTCCGGTTTTCGCCCGCTGGAAGCTTTCTGCTGCTCATCTCTGCTGAGGTGGAGCTTGAGCGCACTCTTGGATAGTCTGCGGACAAGACCGCTAGTTCCGGTACCCTCCCTCATGCTGATGGCTGTTGTTGTGACGGAAAACTGTAAAGCAGCCTCACGAGGCACATACGGATGGCTGGTCTGGGTCTGGGCATCCTCCTTTGCTGCGTTTTCTGAAGACGGCTGTTGGGACGATTTCCTCTTCTGGGTGTCGATTTTGGCTTCTGAACGACGAAGCCCTGTGCTCACGGACGGATCTGCTGCTCTGAAAGCTGCGATGCCATCTTGTTGCTGATATCCCGATACGTGTGCGGACGCAAAATCTGGATTCAGGCTTGCGCGCCTCCGGCGTTCCGCAGCCCTCTGTTGCTCCTCGAGTACCAGGGAAAGCCGGCGAGACAGCTCCACTGGGTCGACGGAGTAGGTTGCTGACGACTTGCTCTGTCGTGGTCGTTTCATGGTCTTGATGGCCGTCATCCTCCCAGGCTGCCGTATCACTCCCGGACGTTCGCGGTTATAATAGTCCATGGCTTGGCTGATAACACCCATGTGTGTGGTTTGGTGTGTTTTTTTTTGTATGGGTTGGGATAAGTTTGGGAGGAAAAGGGGTTAGGTGGTGGCAATGCAGCATAAGAAAGGGCGTGGATGAGTAGGGCGCCCCTAAGAAGAAAAACACTGGGAGGGAGAGGCAAGATTGCTAGCCTCAAATCCTGTTTGTTGTCTAGGGGGGGAAAAATGTTGAAGAAATATTGTCGTCTGGTTTATTATTTATTATTATTTTATTCTTGTTTGATTGTTCCGCGGCGGCGTCCCGCGTGAGGCAAGGAATTATCAGCAAATGACCTAGGTCTCGCTTGTCTCAGATAGCGGCGTCGGAAACAGGCCGAGAAACGCGGTGTTGAGTTAATCCCTCTTGAACGGACGGTTTTTAGTGAGAAGGTGTCCCCCTCCAAGACAAAGACGGGTAGTAGGTTTTCTGGCCTCTGCAAGCATAGAATGCAAAAGCAAGAAACAAAATGAATATATACTTGTAAGTCAGCTAGAGCTTTTGGAAAGCAAACCCTTGTCTCAAAATGCCATGAGTCGCGGGCCTCGGTGGAAATGGGCAGATGTTTGGGCACTTCTCGGCTTGCTCGCCGTTGTTTGATTTGATTATATGTTTACTGGATGTGTTGTGTAAAGAAAGAAAAAGAAAAAAAAAGCGAAAATAGAGGGACATGAAAAAAATCAAGATTGGCTTCCGCCAAGTCATCGTGATTTCATGTCCTGCATTCCGAGTGAACAGAGAAAACCCGAGAGGTGGGGATACATACAGCCGGAACAGGGACCCCAAATGCAACTAGCAGGTGAGAGGCGGGGAGGGCGGCATGCGTCGCATGCCGAATGGACGGATACTAACTAAGTTCGCTTCGAGGCAGGGGTAGTGTGGCCTGTCCAGTCTCTTGTTTTCTCCTCCCTCTATCCTATCCCTCTCTCTGTCATGGGGCCCTAGAGTGCCGTTCGCCAAGGGCACGAGGAGAAAGGGACAGAGAGGTGATGGCGCACAAGTAATCACGACCTTGGCCTTCTTTAGCGGACCCGGTTCATGAGCCACGGATAAGGTCTTAAATCAAATTATGTTGGGGAATACCATCCGTGGACCAAGGGACAGGGCTAAGGCCCAGACAAGACAAAGATGTAGTGTACATTGGAAATCTAGGCATGTGGTCTTGAAAGGATGAGTTCCTACAAATGGAAGCGGAGACACGGTTCTTGGGGATGGTGTCACGCGCCCAAATCCAAGGATGAGCTTCTCGCATAACTTTCATAAGGATGGGTATGCACGTGGTATATTTATTTTTAAGAAAACGCATATTTACTATGTAATAGTACTGAAAAGCCACTACCCTAGTGGATGATTGCTTAATCGATGTCATTAATGCTTTGATGCTTCATAATAGTTGGTGCATGTGTGGAGCAGCGAAAGCAACTGCGGATCATCTGAAGCTTAAGTGAGTTCCCTTGTGGAAACAGGCAGGTATTTGACCTCAAGCGATTTAGTCCGGGCCAGTACTGTAAGGTACAGATACGCATCGCAGCACATGAAAGAGAATCCAGATCTACCTGGCTTCAGAGTAATTCAGGTGTTGCCCGTACCTTAATTGCTTACCTACGTTCAAGGAAGATGGAGGCAGGAGGTCGTGTGGGCGGGCAGCTCGGGGGTGCTGCGGGGTGCAGGGATCAGGGGAATAAAGAGTGATTGAATGCATGTGGAAAATAAAAATTAAAAACCGCACCACACAGACAAGGTGTGTACTACCTTACTTCCTACTGTCACACAATAATATCGATATTGCCGTGATTTTCAGTAATCACGGTATTTTCCAGCCCATTTCTCAACCCAAGTGCGGACGCCATTCATCCTACCTCGTTTACTCGAGTCATCATGAGGCGAAACTGTTTTCTAGGTCGTCTTCATTTGTACCTATATTGCCGAGGTAGCTAAATGCAGCACAACGAATCACAGCATTGGCAGAATTAGCACTTGGGATGGTACGACATTTTGTGATGGTTCCTAATGAACTGATTGGGCTAGTCTGTCTGCAGCGAGCGAGAACCGAACCCCCTTTGGCAGACCAACCAACCAACATTTTGCTCCAATTCGAACAAGGGAATACGGTCGATCGTTTGATGCACAGGTGTGGAGTATGCGTGCGAAAGCAATGGATGCGACGCTGACAGCTTGACAAGTCTCGTGTTACCCGTCTCTACCCCTCACAGATTCTAGACTATGCTACTGCTGTGCATAACCTATCTTTGCAGCAGGGTGAGTGAGTTAACCCTATGGTATGATCTAACTGCGTGAGGTTGCCACTGCGGTTAGGCAAAGTGGACATGAACCGGGTATAGCCGCCGGATGTAATCAAGCGTTGAAAAAACGCAGTTGGAGCGAAAAGCCATAGGTGCTGCGTTTACACAAGCAAAGTTTCCGCAGACCATAAAGTACAAGTTGGCAACTCCGAGGACTGGAGATGAATGAAAATGATACCAGCAATAGTGAAGAATGAAATGAAAGCAACTATCAGCACTGCATCGTATCGACCGAAAACTCACTGTTATTCGTCCCATCAACTACATCTGCATCAGCCCACGTCTCGCATTGTAAAGTCAAGTCACCCGGCATCTCGACTTACTATCCTCAACTGCCAGAGCTGGACAGGACGTACTACGTACTACGTACATCGTATATGGTCGGTGTTTTAGCAAATCATGGCTTAACTAATAACCCCAAGGACCATACGAGCCTGGTTCAAATCGATCCTGAAGGTGGCAAGTAAGGCTTAGATCGGGCATCACGCTCCAGACGACCTGAAATACTTACCCTCGGAGGGTTTCGGCCGTGGTTGGGCTGGCTGTCATGTGTCTATTGATCCCAGGCCGACAAAAGTTCTAACCAGTGAAGAGGCGTATCAGGGTCGTATGGACATCTGGATTGAAGAATAGAACATATTCGCAATGTCTAGAACTAGGTAGTCGTGCCAAGTCAGCAGTAACTGTCCAATAGCATCTGTTTACCCATCTGCATCAACCCGCGTATGTCATTAGACTGCAGTTAGGCCATTGATCTAGGTCTGAGTGGTTTGCACTACCTGCACTTCTAAGCATCTGGCTTCACGAATAGCATTCTTCATTTGCGAGGGGAGTCGTGGCAATAACAGGTGTCGACATTGCAGTTCGCTGCGATCACACTTCCCGGAACGGCGGCCGTCCGCGCTGTTAGTCTAAGAGATTGGAGGATCCAGACCAGAGAAGAAAAGTCATTAGTTACTAAAGAGAAGGTTCTCGGAAGTTGTTTCATTGCTAAAGCAGGTCCCCGATT
Source organism: Pyricularia oryzae 70-15 (assembly GCF_000002495.2). Classification (NCBI taxonomy): domain Eukaryota; kingdom Fungi; phylum Ascomycota; class Sordariomycetes; order Magnaporthales; family Pyriculariaceae; genus Pyricularia; species Pyricularia oryzae. Next base: position 3,493,217 of record NC_017844.1, on the reverse strand, counting down.
AAAACGAGAATGGGAGGGGGGTTTCTTTCGGGGTTAAGACCTACCCACTTGCCGAACCTACGTACTTGGACCGCAATTGATGCTACATCCATATGGAGGGGGGAGGGGAGGTAGAGGAGCAGACTATATTTTACGCGAAGCCTGAAACCCAATCGAGTGATGTCGGGGGAACACTTCAATATTGACTATCCAGTTGGTTTCAGTCGCAAAAAAAAAAAAAAAAAAAAAAAGATGCGAGGGTTCAAGTAGGCAGGCGGTTACCTTAGTTATCTTAGATAAGGTACCTTGTTTACTGTCTGGGGTAGGTAGGTACCTGGTAATGAAGCTATGAAGAGATATGGTGCAGGGTTTGAGGAGACAGCTTATGACAGGGACCGCAAGGACCCCTAGATGGACCGTGAAGCTACTACAGTAGCACGGTGCGCTTCAATGTTCTTTGAATGGTGGATGTCTAATGGGCTCGTGGGGCTCTACTCGGACGTTTTTGTACCCGCATCGCTAATTTGTAGAGCAAAGGTACCAAAGGCATCAACGCATTCCTACCTTACTTACGCCTGTCCACCCCGCGCGCGGTCAATATCAAAACGTTCCCTTGGGACCACTTGTCGGGGTCGAGCAGAACCAGAGAAAAGAAAATTGCCGAGCGACAGTGATGCATCTGTTGGATCCATGAATCAATATCGACTCAGCACTCTTAAACAGAACTTGCATGTTATTTCTTGCCAATTTCGCCTTATTTCGATCCGCATGAGATGAGAGGCCAGGCCCTGCCATTGCATTGACAACGGGAACCAAAGTACTGTAGTACCCAAGGTTAGGTACTGTACCTACAGCACTTGTCTGACCTTTGGGCCGGCAAGGCGACCTATCTCTAGGCATACGACCCCTCATAAGAACCACAAGCCACACAATACCCGCACTACTGGAAGTCTGCTTGCAGATTGATTAGCTGTGCAGAGACCATAGAGCGCGCCGGGCCACTGCGACAGACATACCACACCCCCCCAGTCGTCCGTCACCAACCGCGAAGCACGGGCAGCAGCTCCCCAAGCGTGCGGTTGACAGACCGATCGCTAAACTGCATCCAGATCCTGCCTTGTCAGACGCGACTGGCAACCTTCTTGCAGCGTGACGAAAATAAAGTCCGGTCTGACTGGACCGTCGAACCGCCGAACCATACCATTAACGCGCGTCGAGTTGAACCGTCACAAACCTACCGGCTGGAAAGCGGCGCCACCGCCCGGCCACCAAATAGTACCCCAAGGGTGCGATCCGCATCGCATGGGGACATTGGAACGCCTGGCCTTGTCTGACTGTACTAAAAAGCATACCTTTTGGTACCCAAGGCGGACAGCAGAGACCACCCATGTAAGTCCAAGTTTCGTTGTCGGATTGGTCTGCCCTAGCGTTGGAGGTGATTGTGCTCGCCCGAAAGAAACCCTTTCGTTGCTTAATTGGATTGGATGTCCCCAATAGAGAAGCTCAGCTTCCGCTTCGTGTCGTTGGCAAGTGCCTGGTTTGCCCTTCGACGACATCTATATCTTCTTGCTTGCTCGTCAAGGATCACCCCTTTTGTACCTATCCTTGGCCTGGACCACATCCACTCAGTCGGCAGCCACTTGTTGCTTGAAGCAGCCTATCCTAAACGCCCATCATGTCATCCAAATCGAGAGGGCACAGGGCTCACCATAGCGTCACAGAAGACCAATCAACCGCATCGCAATCCAGCAGGAGTAAACATTCACGAAAGCCATCTGCCACCTCGAGTTCCAAACCAAGAGCAAAGTCAACCTCGTCTCCTCTGCCACCGGCGTCATCCTCACGATCGAACTTACCCCATTCCAGCCGCCCTCCACTTCCCGAACCGAGGAGACCCCCGCCGTCACTATCGGATCGTTCGTTCCTCGATATCGGTGAACCGCCGTCCGGAAGCAGGCGCCGAAATTCGGCGGCACCCATAGCAGCCGAGCAGTCTTACGCCCGACACCGCCCCGAGGCAAATACGGACGAGCGCAGCCCGGCCGACTCGGACTCGCATGGACACCAGCATTCTTCTCCACCCAGCTGGCCGCCTCCTCGCAAAGATTCCTTGACACCGCTGAACAGCGAACCCGCGCCCAAGTCCGCCCCGCTTCCCACGACCCCGGAACCGCAACCAAACATGGATACGTTGAATATAGCAGTGCTGGGCGCAGATGGCGTGGGAAAGTCGACTTTTATACAGCGGGCATTACGCGCGCCGCGGCCTCCCGGCAACAACATCACTACCGTCCGGTTAGACCTGGACGGTAGTGCGCTGCGCGCTACATTTCTCGAGGTTGATACTGAGTTCTTAGAGGTCGAGGAAAAACAACCCATTCACTGGCCTAAGCAGATCAATGGCCACATGGTACCGCGCATAGATGGTGTCTTGGTGCTATACGATGTGACGAACAAGGAAAGCTTAAGAGAGTTACCTCCAATAATGAGTATGTGTTGGTTGCAGCCAAACCACCCCCTCCTTGGATGGGCAGGGTCGTCATTGGAGCCTTGCCTTGAAAATGCCTGCTGGCATGTGCCAGAAGCAGACTTGGTGCATTGACGGAGTTAGCCGGAGCAAAGGAGAATTTGGCTGCATAGATGAACTGACAGTTGCATGCGTTCTCCTCCAGATGCCTTGGCAATTGCCAAAATCCCAACCATCATCGTTGCCACGAAATGTGACAGCCCCGAGAACCTACGGCAAGTTAATCCTGATGCCGTGTCGGGCTACTTCCCCGCCGCCGTCGCCACCTTCAAGACTTCATCCAGCGTGCCAAGTAGCACAAGGGATTCACTTCAGTGTATAATACGGGCTGCGCTCGTGAGCAAGAGAGGTAAGCTATTGCAATTATTTATGTCAACATGATCTCGGTCGCCCTTTTGGTCGACCGTTTTCCCGATGTTTTGCCAACCCCTTTCCGATCTCTTTAACTTTGCGCCAAGCTGCTTGGATTGGTTGAGAGATTGCCGTCGGGTCAGATGAATGGGCCCGGGGAACACCCCAAAATCCCGATTCCAGGGTCTGAGGCCGTAGGGCCCATATTCAGGTCAAGGGCATTGACACAAACATCCCTCCTGGCCCAACGAGAGGCCCGGTTTGACCGGGGTATAGGTGCACATGACATAACCACCCTGTCGGCTAACATGCATATCAATCGATGACAGGCGCCGAAAACAACAAGAACGAAGCTGCAATATCTAGAAGACGCGCGGCATCTTCTGCAGCTCACCTTGACGCCCCAGATCTTAACGGACGACCGCTCAGTCAGCAAGGCAAGCACGGGCGAGCTAGTTCTGACCTTTCGCTGTTACGAGGTACCCCACCACCTGGAAGCGACGGAGGTTATTCGTACCGGGGCACACAGTCGCGATCGCGGATCGACCACTCAAGCTACGGATCCGACGCGGCAGCTGACGACGGTAGCGTCACTGTTTCTGGAATGCTTAGGACCCACGGCGGGGTGCGTTTGGACGGTGGTGGGCCCGACACGTTCCTGGACGTGGACGAGTCGGACGTCGAATCATATCGACACTCAGACGACATTCCCATTTTGCAACGCGGCGATGAGAATTTTGCGGAAAAGCCGGCCAAGATGGTCGGCGTGGAATTCGACGAGCTCGTCGACCGGTTGCTGGCCCCGCGCATGACGCGGGCCGACAACAACTTTGCCGACATATTCCTATGTCTTTATCGCAAATTTGCCTCGCCTGGTCAGCTGTTGTCGGCCATACTTGCGCGACTGGAGCCTGTGATGAAAGACAAGAGCATTCCTGACTTGACGATGATACAGACGGAGCTGCGAATCATTGAAGTTATCGCGAAATGGGTCTCACTATATCCAGGCGATTTTGCCCGGTCAGCCACAAGGAGGCAGCTGGAGAATTTAGTCCGCCAGCTTGCCAAGGATCCGATACTTACACCATCTGCACAGCAGATAAGGGTGTATTTGGAACGCTACATCATGGAGGACGACGACACAGGCTGGGCCAAGTCGGATGAGCCAGACAGAGACTCGTACCACGGTCAGGATCCCAGGTTCACGTCGCGCGACGGGCATAGAGGCGACGGTGTGCTTAACGATAGCATGACGTCGCTGCACCTTGAGGATAGCCGGGAGTCGTCCTCGACATATGGGCAAGCACAGCGGGCTTCTGCAGACGACTCTGGGCCGCCCCGACGGCCAGTTGCGCAGTTTCAGTTCCATTCGCTCGATGACTATGAGCGTGAGGCAGCGACGATGATGCCCACAGCAACTTTGCCATTGAACAAAATCCGCTACCACATTTTCCTGGATAAGGACACCGACGACATTGCCGACGAAATCACGCGTATCGACTGGATAATGTTTTCCTCCATTCGCATTCGCGACTTGGTGAGACATGTGAGCCTGTCGACTGAGCAGAAAGAGAAGTGCCGCAGTCTAAAAAACGTCAACCGCATGATCAGCCATTTTAACCATGTTGCTCGCTGGGTGTCTAATATGATCCTTATCCGAGACAAGGCGAAGCACCGCGCACCATGCCTGGAGAAATTCATGCTTATCGCACTCAGGCTGCGCGTTCTGAACAACTACAACGGGCTTGCTGCCGTTTTGGCGGGCATCAATGGGACATCAATCCACCGTCTTGCTCAAACAAAGTCGCTAGTTTCTGTGGAAGTGCAAAGGCGGTTCGCAAGGCTCGGGTTGTTAATGGGAACTCAGAAGAGCCACTTTGCGTACCGACTCGCGTGGGAGAACTCTCCACTGCCAAGAATACCTTTTATGCCGCTACACCGACGTGATTTAGTGTCGGCCGAGGAAGGAAGCAGGACTTTTGTCGGACCTCAAGGAGACAGGATCAACTGGAAGAAGTTTGAGGTCTTGAGCGAAGTTTTGTTGCCTCTAATGAAGAGCCAGGGCACGCCATATCCTAATCTGAGGAAGGACGATGGGAGTAGGGAGCTGATTCTTGATTGCAAGATGCCAATTGACGAAGAGGTAAGCCATATTGGAGTATGGATTGGTTGACTTGATCGTAGGCAATACTGACGTGATTTTGTTTCTCTTTTTTTTTCTTTCCTACCACAGGAAATCTATCAGCGCAGTATACAAGTGGAGCCTACATCAGGCATGGGCGAGTCGAGCAAGAAGAAATTCCCTTGGCTGGCAAAATAGGGTGAGGTGGCAAGGACTCTCGGGATGGCTTGACTGGACCAGTCGAGAGCTGGAAACGATGGAGACGATGGGTATTACGGGCTGCTTTTTATTATTCCCCCTGGCTACTAAGCGTGGCTTGTTTGAAATGGCTGTTGAATAACTGCCCATCATGGTTTCGTACCTTTGGATTGTTGGGCGTTTGGTTTACCTGAAAGATTCCTATCAGAACCACGTGCTCCAGAGCACAAAATGAAGCATCATGACAATGCTAATATCATCTTCAACATGGGCATTTTCAACACTATCAACTCTAATGAGGACAAAGTCACTAACTAGTGTGCTTGTGCCCATCTTGGCATCTAAGGAAATGAAGGGCCTTGACTTTTTTGTAGGAATGGTCCGATTGCCTCGCTGAGCGACCCCACGTTGCGCCGCAGGCTGCAGGTATGTACCTGCCTAGTCAAAGGTAACTGGGCGTTCTTGCCTTTTAGGGGAAACCTCAGTGATCACGGCAGGGACCATTCGTGCGGGCAAGACACGTCTTTCTTCACCCCTGCTCCACTGCAGTTGTTCTAAGGAGTACGGTTTGTCTGGGTTGAGTTCTTCTCTTCTGTTGGGTCGATTTGGGTATTTTTTTTTGTCGACCACCAGTGTTATATCCTCTGCCAGCAACAGCGCGACCACAGCCAGCACACCATGCCACCTAGGAAGAGAGCTCGTTCTAGTGAGTGTAAACTGGAAGGATCCTTTCCAAGTCTGCTTCTTCGGCGCCGGTTCTGAAAACGTTCATAGTGAGCAGCGAGGAAGGCGACTTTGAGCAGTCCGCGAAGGGTCGCCACCCCATGCAGAAGCGCAAAATGGGCATGGAGAGGAGTGACGACAATATGGCGGCGGACTTTGGCGGTTCTGAAATCGACAACACTCAGACTAGCGACGGCGGACGGCTGTTTGATGATATTGCCTCCATTCGACGGGATGCCCTGGAGGAGCTCAGATCTCATGCTGAAGAGTCACAGTATGTGTTACATATGTATTCTTTTTAATTTGGGGTTTTCAGTCTATTCTCACAAGGCCATTACAATTTCACGGCACACAGCCACTCCAAAGCTTCGAAACAGCCAAAGGATACGGAGGACACCCTACGTCAGATACAGACCTCAAATGCAGGCACAAAGGAGAAAGTCGAGCTTTTCCGGGCAGGCCGCGCACTTTTTATTGCTTGCGGATGCGCAATTACGAGCACCGAAAAGTACGCTGGACACCTAAAGGATACACAACGCCCACACCTTGAAGATGCCACACTAGAACAATGGCAGCAGGACATTGCTAGTCTGGAGAGAATTGTGGATTTTGGTCACCAGTACGGGAAGCACCTATCCGAGTGTGCAATCACTGGGACTAGACCCTACACACCGGGAAGCAATGAGGTCGACGAGGATGGCATGTTTACGATTGAAATCTTTGAAAGGAGCACTTCCGCGGTTGCCAAAGACAAGAGTTGGGGAAGTTGTGCCAGAAAACACGTCAAAGGCTTGAAGATGTTGGCACCCACCGCGGAGGAGGGCAGATCACACAGTCCGCCTTTGGGTCGGTGAGGGAACAGGCGGTCTTTGAGGCGAGCATTGACTACTTTCAGAAGCGGAAAGAATGCTGCTCCTCTATGACGTTTCTGATGGATTGAGAATGATTCAACATATGGTCTGTGGCCATGCCAGGGGAAATTTTCCGGTTGATATGTTCATACGGCAAACTAAATTTGGCAACGAGACAAGAATTGCAACCGTTTCTCGCTAGAAATTTGTCGCTGGGCTAGTGTTGCATACGTATCACCGCAATAGAATGAATTTGGTCTCCTTCAAAAGTTGTGAAATCCATGTGTACAGCTTTCCTTTTAAGGGTTTCAAAAGGTTGCAACTCTACGGATAACATGGGTAACAAAGAATTGTCTTATAACAAAGCACACACACGCATTGGAGCATACCCAAGTACGGACCCAAGGGACCCTCTCAAGCCCCCTTTGAGAGTACCAAATCTGTTATCGTTCGCAACGGCCAAGATTACGAGTGGAGACCTTGGTCAGCATTTTCACCCAACACTCGTTAGCCATGAGGTGGGGTGTCTTTGGTGGGGTTTTGCAAAAGGCTAAACCGGATATGGACTAGCGCACAAAGTTGTGCCTGCCCTACTCGTTTCTGCCCACACAAACCTCTCCAGATAATGTAGACTTAAATTTTTTGAAGACATTCAACACCAAAATCAGAAACCGAAATCGACCAAGTGGACGACATTCGGCCTCGACCAAACCGGTACGTTTTCCTCATTATCTTCAAGGAGCGAGCTTCAATTCTCAGTTCTTTGCAGGAACCTAGGTACTTGCCCCCCTCATATTTGATAACGACAACTAATAATTAGCATTTGACCTCGAAACAGACAAGATGGGTGCGCTTAAATACGTCGAGGAGCTCCAGAAGAAGAAGCAGTCGGATATCCTCCGCTTCCTTCTGCGTGTGCGCTGCTGGGAAGTACGTTAGCCAATCGATCCGATCCCGAAACTTTCGAACAACCAAAGCATGGTTTTCGCCAAATGGCCGAGGCTTCTCGGATCTTGTCTTGTGCTCCTTCTAGCGAAGAGGGTCAAGGCAGAGACGAGAAGTCCGTCCTTGATTTACACTCGTTGAACATTTGCTGAGAGTGTATTTCGCTTCAAACTATAGCTTCGCCAACTGAACGTTATCCACCGTGCCTCGCGCCCGTCTCGCCCCGACAAGGCCCGCCGCCTCGGTTACAAGGCCAAGCAGGGCTATGTTATCTACCGTGTGCGCGTCCGCCGTGGTGGCCGCAAGCGACCTGTGCCCAAGGGTGCCACTTACGGTACGTCGAACCTCGAGTCCTGCACCCCCGGTGATCTGGAGGGTAGCGGGAGATTGAGCGGCATCAGGCAAACACCACTAACTAGTTTCTTTTTCTCCCCCCTCTAGGCAAGCCCACCAACCAGGGTGTGAACCAGCTCAAGTACCAGCGTTCGCTCAAGGCTACCGCTGAGGAGCGTGTCGGCCGCCGCTGCGCTAACCTGCGCGTCCTCAACTCGTACTGGATCAACCAGGACTCCACCTACAAGTACTACGAGGTCATCCTCGTTGACCCCCAGCACAAGGCCATCCGCATCGACCCCAGGATCAACTGGATCGTCAACCCCGTCCACAAGCACCGCGAGTCCCGCGGTCTTACTGCCACCGGCAAGAAGTCGCGTGGTCTCAACAAGGGCCACCGCTACAACAAGACCACTGCCGGCCGCAGGAAGACGTGGAAGAGGCACAACACCCTGTCCCTGTGGCGCTACCGCTAAACGTCTCTATGAAGACGTGGGGTCACAAAGCAGCAAGGGTGCTGTCGGTGTTTTGGGGAGTTTTTATCTCGGTTTGGGCTGGAAAAATTGTCCTCTATTGTCGATTGGGCGCAACTTCATTCAGCTCTGGTTCACGTCGTTCATATCGGATATGCATCGGTTCTGCAATTTGGGGTTGGGACATCAAAACTTTTAACGATAGCAAAATGAACAAGGCACGACCGATACCAGGCGGTGCCAACTTGAATTCATGTCAGCGCCCTGTTTCCAGCCCTGCTAAATGTACAGTCACGTGCAAGCGATTGTCATGTATGTATATGGTATGAATCCTGATGCAGAACATTGATGCAACGTATTGTGGTGCTAGTCTCAGGAGTGAGTTGTTGCGAGGTAGAGAAACACGGGTAGTGAACCGTCCAGAGCAGATGCTTACACGTACTTATCAAGCAGAGATTCAAACTACCTAAACTATTCCCACATATGCCCCGAATGTTTTGGATGTTTATCTTGTCGGTTGGGTGGTGATCATGGGTATAAAGACCAGTTCTCTAGGCAAGTTTACCATCTCCCACCAACTTTGATTTCAGTTATCTGGGAGGCTTTCGAGCTAGCCAATGCAATTGTGGTATTTCGGTCTGGATTGCCACCATACAATACACTGCAGGTAATGCCACTACTCTAACGAAACTCCTCCGTCGGAGTGCTTTTCGAATATGGGAAAGGCTAGAGCTGAAAGAACTTTGAAAGGGTATATATACATGGAATGCATCCAGGGGGCAACTAAAAGCCAACAGCCCTAACCGATTGGTCACACAAGAATGAGCAAAGACATCTTTTCCTTGCGGGGTGCAGATCGAGGGACACGCCTAGCCTCAACTTCAGTTCGCCGCCATCTCGTGCGCCCGGTTCGGCCCAGTCCCGTCGACCTCGGCCATGGGTGCAGGGTATTTGGGATACGCTCCCTCATAGTGCGGGGCGTTGGGCGGCAAACTCAGGCCGGGGGAGACGCTCGACACCGAGTGGCCGTTGTTCTGAGCCCACGGAATACCCGGGGTGTTGTAGGACGACGGCGTAAAGGCCGTCGAGTCGGGCTGGCTCGGCGACATGGGGTAGTACCCGCTCCCCGACGGCCCGGCGGAAGCGCCATCGGGGTGGCTCGTGTTCTTTTTCCTGCGACGGTAGAGCAGGACGGCAGCCAGTGCGAAAACAGCGAGGACCGCCGCACCGCCGACCGCGCCTCCCACGATGGCGCCCGTGTTTGCGCTGCTACTGCCACCGCCGCCGTTATCGCTGCCGCCACCATTGTTGGATGGCTGTAGACTACCACTGCTGGCGCCACCACTCTCGTCGACGTCGCCGGTCCTGCCATTCGTCGGGCCGGTTGGGGTCACAGTTACTACCTTGGTGACGGCAGCGCCGTTGGAGGAGGTGACTGTGGTGCGGAGAGTCGCCAGGCTGGTCGAGGTAGCGAAGAATCTCGTCGTGCCGGGCTTGACGGTTAGGTAGACCGACGGGGCGGTCCGACTCGTGCCGCCGCAGGTGAAGGCAGGGTAACGTCCAGAGGAGCCGTAGAAGAACGTGTGGCAGTAGGGCAGTGTTCCGGTGCTGTGTATCGTGGAGAAACCAGGAGAAATCAAGTCAGAAGGACTGAAAGTGCCCGTGCCATAAAGCTGATAATGTCTCACCATCTGGATATCCGGCTATTGGCGCTACAAGCCGAGTCACAGGACTGATCCCTAGCGACGCAAGCTGTTGCTGAGACGCTGTTGATTTCCTGTTAACTCCATCAGCACCAGGCTGCCTTGATTCTATTTTATCTCGTCCGTCGATCTTGACTTGGCTGCTGCACAATATACAACGGGAAATACTTTGTTATATTCACTTACCGTGCAGCCCTCTGCAGGACAGCAAACACGGCCTTCTGGACGCGAACCATCGGCTTGCCAAAAGACGCAACGGTACTCTGGATTATTACATGTCCGTTGAACTAGGGAAATCAAGAGGGAACCAAGCGTTAGTCTGCCCGGCCAAAGTAGCTTCATGTGTAAACCATTTTTACACTGTTTTCTTTTTCATCCTCTCTCCCTCTCTCTCTGTCCATCTTACTCTTGGGAGGTGAACAAAACAAAAGAAGAAGAAAAAACGCACTAGTTATATTCTGACTATCCCAGCCACAGATGCCGTCTGGGGCAACGAAGTACGTAAAGGAGTTTTGTCGGCGGGCGAGGTCAAGCATGATCGGGGCCTCGGTGGGACGAGGGCTCTGGACGTCAAGGAGTATGACCCCCGATCGCGTGACAGACGCCATTGCGGCCGCCGACGCCGTCCTGACGTGCAGAGCGGCGACTAGGCATGAGAGCAGCAGCAGCCGCGTTGTATTCCTTGTCGGAGTCGGGCTGGCCATCATGGAAAGAGATTAGAACAAAAAGTCGTCGATGAGGACAAAGCTCTACTAGTCAGGCTTGAGTGAGCTTGGGACTATCATGAGATATATAGAATGCCACAAGGAACAGAATTGTGTGATCGAGCAAAACCCAAAAGTTGGGAAAATTGTTTTACTGTCTCGCCCTTTACCGCTATGCTTAACGTACAGAGGAATGAAAAGGGTCGAGGAAAAAATCTGAGCTGACCACCCACTGCGTGCTCTCCCTGCATACCTATATGCCTACCAGTCTTTGCTGTTGGCCTTTGCCGAACGCTCAAGGTGTGTAACACAGCACAGTATTCTATACGTCACTTCGCAGCCCCCTCGCTGACATATTAAAGTAAAGGGGAGGAACCATGCGAGATAAAAACAATCTAATATCGGTGTCACCCATCACCTATGATTAGCATCGGCAAGGCTCAAACTGAACAAAAAAAAAGAAAAACAAATCACTTTTAGGGTTCAATTTTGAGTTTGGGCAGGAAATCACACACCCAGAGAGAAAAAGAACACTACAGTGGATATGGATCATTGCGTATGTGAGTATCCCGGCATCAAGGCTGGGCAGGCCACACGGCTTAAGAGCTGAATGCTAACTTCGCTGCCAAGGTGCCGCAACAAAAAAGGAGTTAAGGGGTTTTTCAACCTTGGACCCCAAACTGCCTGGCTGCCTGGCTGCAGGCCAAGGAAGAATGTCTTTAAACTGCTGCTGTGAAACCCTGTCCCGCTTTCTGCATCCTTTTTTCAGCTGCCTGGGTCATACGACCAACCATACTCTTTTATCGTCCAGCATCAGCAAATAAGGTGCACAACAGTATGCGCACTCGGTCGGATTGAACTAGCGGCTCTGAGGCTAAGCACACATCTTCCGGCTTTCTTCGTTCTTTATTTGGACATGGGTTGCACAGGGACTGATCAAGTAGTAATGAGTGTTGCAAATTCTATACTGTTTGTGGAAGGCAAATTCATTATCTATATCGAATATGAGACACATGCTCTATAAACTAAAACGGGGTACTCTGTACTTGCACACTTACATAAACACCATCATCCATCATCCAATGGTCCAACTCCTTCAACCCAGCTCATGCACCTGCCTGGCTGGAGGGGAACTATTTGGATGCCCAGTATCGCCCAGCTCGTGCACCTGAGTAGCCGGGACAGCTGCGTCCATCTCGAGCGGATACTCTGGTATCTTGGCGGCCTGTCCAGCGTTCAATAATGGCCACTTGGGTGACCGAGTATCTGTGTTCTCGGGCTGCACGACAGCTTGACCGCCGATGTCCTGGCTCCGCTTCTTCTTCCTCCGGTAGACGAACGCCCCGGCGCCTGCGGCAATGGCAATGACAGAAATGCCACCGACCACCCCGCCCACGATGGCGCCGATGGGAGTTGAGCTCTGACTGTCTCCACCACCGCCTCCATCGCCTCTATCGCCGCCGCTGCCACCACCACCAGCATCTGTCGGTGAGCTGATCTGTTCCACTGCATTGTCTTCATCGGTGCCGGTCCCCGGGGCAGCCCCAGAGGCCGTGGCGCCAAAGAGCCCGTAGTTCCGCGTCGTCGTGGCCCCCGAAAACGTCGTCTGGAGCAGCGCAGTCCTCTGCCCTCTCGAAAAGGCCGTCTTTGCGCAGGTGAAGCCATGGAAACTGTCCGTCGCGACGTAGTTCACTGGGTGGCAGAATGGGGTGTCTCCCTCGCTGTTGATTGTTCAACAAGACAATTATCGTTTCCTGTCAGCATTCTTTCCTCTTTCCTCGTTACGCCCAATACTTTGACCAGGCCGAGATCAAAAAATAAAGACAAGGGTGTAAAGCGGAAAACTCACCATCTTCTGATTGCTTGGTTGCTAGAGCACCGGCTATCGCAGCTTTCGGACGCTCCCACGCATGACGTTTTGAAAGAGTAGCTTGCCTGTTTTTATGTCGAGCCCCATCATGTCAGTGATAACTGCAGCGCAACTTGATTTGGTCCGCAAATGCCCCTTTTTTTCGAGGGACCCGAAAAAAGAAGCAGAAAAAAACAAGCCTCACCGGAC
>NC_017844.1:2835287-2836764 GCF_000002495.2 Pyricularia oryzae 70-15 | reverse complement strand
CAAAGACAATATAGCCGCCGATGCCCTGTCCCGCAAGACGGCAGACCTTCCAACAGTTAAAGCTCGGGAAAAAGAAGAACGAACAATAACTTTAATCCCACCTGAGAAGATCAAACCTATGGTGGCCGCCGTCAGCACTGCCGACCCAAACGCCCACGTGGTGAGCGGCGCAGATTTGGTAGACCTAATACGACAAGAGAACGAAAAGCAAAAGCTAGGCCAACACCAAGGAAAGCTAGTCGTCCCGGAAACGGCTTTAGACGGACAGATCTTTTTGAGGACCGCTCTGATCCGTGAAGCTCACGAGCCCAAAATATTCGCCCACGCAGGACAGAACAAGACGATACAAATGATCAAAAAACGGTATTTTTGGGAGGGCATAAGTCAAACCATTCGGAAATATATCAAAAACTGTCACGACTGCGAGCGAAATAAAGGTAGACACGACAAGACCCCGGGCCTATTGCATCCGCTACCGATACCGAATTACGTTTGGGAACATGTAGCAGTTGACGGAAAAGACATGCCCAAAGACAAGTTCGGATACGACTACGTGTGGGTGTTCGTTTGCAAGTTCAGTCGCCTGATAGCCACCATCCCGGGCCAGAAGACCGACACAGCAGAAATCCTGGCCTCCCGATATTACCGATACCTATACCGTTTCCTAGGACTACCTTTCGTTTGGATTAGCGACAACGCCGGGCCGTTCATCTCCGAATTCATGGCGACGATAAATGAACTTACGGGTACTAAACACCGACACGGCAGCGCCCTGCACCCTCAAACACAAGGTGCCGTAGAGATAACCAACCAGGAACTGGACCAAAAGCTACGGTTTTATATCGACAAATACCAGACCAGTTGGAGCGTACATTTGCCTGCTTTGGATTTTGCCCACAACGCCGCGTGGCATTCCAGCCTTGGTATGTGCCCGTTAAAGGTAGTGCTCGGGACCGAACCCCGAAACCCGCTGTCCACCGACCTGCCAACCACGACCGTTGATTCAGACCAGAAACGAAAAGCGCTGCAGATCGTCCGCCAGACTAAAGAAGTCCAAGAGTTGGCTCGCCAAAACGCGCTAAAAACGCAGGCGAGGCAGGAAGAACAAGCCAACAAAAAGCGGCGACCAGTAGATTTTGGGGTTAACGACTATGTTTTCGTCAAGAAAAAAGGGTTTCCGACGACCGCACCGACGACCAGACTGGATTCACAGTGGACCGGACCATGGCAGATTCTAGAAGAACGAGGATATAGCTATGTTCTGGACGTACCTGAATCGTTTAAAGGAAAAAACTTGTTCCACGCAGACCGCCTCCGCAAAGCCGCAATGGACCCATTACCACAACAGAAAAGAGAGCCGCCTCCGCCAGAAGAGATCAACGGAGAACCAGAGTTTGTGGTCGATAAAGTTTTAGCGTCCCGATTATTTGGCCGGAGTAAGATATTGCAATACCAGGTCGCATGGCAAGGATGTGAT
>NC_017844.1:2808593-2835187 GCF_000002495.2 Pyricularia oryzae 70-15 | reverse complement strand
CAGGCCCCTAGACCTACCCTCAGAATCACGTGAGGATCAGGCCCCTAGACCTACCCTCAGAATCACGACTCGGCTCCACACCGAGCCAGGGATCGGACAAGGATCCACTACCTCCGGATTTAAGCGCGTCTCTTGAGCGCGTCGACGATTGTAATTTCTCTCTTCTCTTCAGTTTAGAATTTTCGTCGATAGCGCCTAATACACTGAGGTTCTCCAATGTATGCCTGGCCGTGACACTAAACCAAGTGCACCACGGAACCAAGGCCGATGGAAAGAAGCCGAGCAGCTGGACGTGGAAATTATGGAAATTCGCAAAGAGAAGCTGGGGCTTAATTTTCCTGATACGTTTACTAGCATGGCCGAATTGGCGTTAACATATCGGAGCCAGGGCCGATGGGATAAGGCCGAGCTGCTAATTCCTGTTGGAAATGGATCATTTTTGATTTGCGTCAAACCCTGGATATTAAATATAGTTTAACTTGCTTTTTTATTATATTTTATCTTCGATGCGATATTTATTTTATCCCTTACAAAGGCTATTTAAATGGATTTAAACCTTCCTGATATGAAATATGTCACGAAAGCGATCCAAAAGAGACAAGGCTGCAATATAGGGGCGATTCTATTCGAAGATCTAAAGCTAAGTGTAAAGGAAAAAGAAAGGCACGTAATGCCAATCGCGTACGCGCGCCTAAGCGAGCAAATAACAAATTCACCCTGGCGCCTTGTCACGTGGGGTGGAGTCACGGTTGGCAGTCGCCCAGGCACGCCACTCCGTAACAATTATAACTAATTGCAATCGCCGGTGCTCACGCCGGCATTAACACAAAGCTATTTACTATCAGTATAATATAATTGTAAAAGTGGTTGGTTTACTTACTTGTGCCCATGCTTGGACCGAGTGGCTCGTAGTGCAATAGAAATAGCCACCCCTGGTAAATACATTGTCGTAATTGGGGCAAGCGTCCTCGGTAGCACTGTTGTGTTTTACACCATTGGAACCGACACACCTAAACCATTAATATAATTTCTGCTTTAATCCAAGGGGTACGTATAATATTTACCAGCAGGTGTTAGCTTTTACTCCCAAGAGGTAAAAAGCGACAGGGATAATTGAGGCTTTCATGTTAAATTTTTTAAACAAAAGTAAATGGAAATTTAAAAAATGGAATGTAAATATTAAGGTAGTTGGAGGAGGTGGTATGGCAAAAAAAATAATGCCCATTATCAGAGGAAAGCACAGGTTTTATAACTTTTCGGATATAATATATTGGAGCAAATTTAAATTTGGCCAAATTTTAAAATAAATCCGGTAGTTTATAATAAGCTATCCAAATATTAGCAGAACCCTTGCTTCCAATTAGTTGGTCCATAATAAGATTTAAACCTTTGAGTATAATATTATATCCTTTTACTATTATATTCTTATTTATTATAATAATTTAACGTGGATCTTGTCACGGCCAGGGTAAGCATAGCACGGAAGCTAGTCTATTGGCGCCTATCGACGAAAATTCTACTCTGAGGAGAGGAAAGGAAACAAACAAAGTTCTGAGTTTGACGCGACGTAGATAAAGGTATCACCCTGGTGGGTCGTTGGTCAGGGGTCAGGGTTAGGGTCTGGTGATCTCATGGTCCAAATGTCACACTCTGATCCCTCATAGACCTTAATGCCCGTTTTGAGTCTTTGCTAGATTATAATGAAGCTTCAACTGTTTGCTACCACACTGGCTGTAACTGCCCTGGCTCAAGCCCAGAATTTTGGAGAGCACTGTTTACGTCAACAGTGTCTTGAGCTCTCCTGTTGAGCGACATGCTAACCTTCCAGGCCCTTCTTTCAGTGTGACATCCTCGAGGCTGTTGGCCTTGGCAACCGCCTGTCCAGGAACCTCTCGACTCTTTATGACGATACTCTGTCGGCTTATCGGCCCTTGGATAGCACACAAATTTCCCCAGCATGCATTTTTTTTCCGCAGTCCGCCGAGGAGGTCGCCACGGCCGTGGAGGTGCTGGGCGTGTCGGGCACCGATAACAACGACGGAAATTTGAAGGGTTGCAACCAGAGCTGCAAGTTCGCTGTGCGTGGTGCTGGGCACACTGCCAATCCGGGAGCCAACAATATCCGGGATGGCGTAACAATTGACTTCAGTGAATTGGTGTAGACATCCAAAAGTCAAACAAAAGCCTAAAACCTGACTCATCTTACGCTAACCGACTGTACAGGCGCCATGAACACCACCATTTACCATGCCGACAAGACCCTCACCTCCATCCAACCCGGTGCCCACTGGGGTCCTGTCTACGAGGAGCTTTCAAAATTGTCGGTATCCTTATGCATAAAAATACCAGCTAATTGTTACTATCTACAAGATCACATGAATCTATATTCTGCTGTGTTCTGGAATCGCGTGGCTATGCACGTGATTTGCCCCCTCGCATGTTACGCAAACAATACAAAATTATTGTTGCCTGCGCGCACCGTGCGTCGCGTGGAAAATGAGTCGCCGTTGGGGTTTGGTAAGTATAACAACCGGCCTGTGATGTCGAATTTTTGCCAAGGCCTGCCTGAAAATTGCTGGGGCTGCTTTCGATTGGCTAACGTGTTTGTCACATACCCGGGGTTTCCTCTGCCGTCTATAGCCTGCCGTCGAACGATGGTGGTGACAACGTCATTGCTGCTCTCGTTAGCAACATATTACAACTGTGTCGGTGTACCTGCTGTCTGTAAACCGTATGTATATCGAGGAATGGTCTGCACAATATGCTAAGCCTCGTTTCTGCGAAACAGCCAGCCAAGGATGTTCTTGTTTTCTGTTTGGGATGGGCTGCTGGGGTCACTGCCTGTGATGTGGTTGGTTGGTTGGTTGGCCATGAGAAATTGGTTGAAGTTCGCCACCGCTTTCTGCGGATTTCCTTTGTGAAATAAAAGGTACCCTTGTACTTTGGCGTGTAAAAGACTATTTATTGGTATTTGACTGGCAAAATCTTGCGCTAGGTTGTTAAAATCGACGTGTCTGGATTTAACGTTCGCCGATTAACACGACTGACACGATTGCTGTTTGGTGCTGTTATCAATTTGGACGGAGGGGAGTGTTTCCGATTGGAGTTGATACATGGTTTTGAACATCAACCTGGCAGATTCCTTGTCCATATTCCCAAGGTAAACTTTTATATCAACTCTTCCGTCTCGAAACAACGCTGTGTCTAGCTTCTCAATGGCGTTGGTGGTTATAACAAGAATGCGACCTTCTGGGCTTGCCACCCCGTCCAGCAAGTTTAGCAGCCCAGAAAGTGAACAGCCGGACCGCTTTTCAACCGAATCTGAATGTTCATCTTCGCTATCGCTTTTATTTTCCAAATCTGAATTTGATAGGGCGCGTCGACGCTGAAGGCCGATGGCATCAACATCCTCCAATAAAACGATACAGCGTTGTGGCAGTTGTGTGAACAGCGCCTTCAGCTCTATGTCACTGCGGAGGCTCGGAATCTCCAATATGTAAACGTCGAGATTGAATTCACTTGCCAAAGCCAGGCTGAGGGAAGATTTGCCCGTACCAGGAGGTCCATGTAGGAGATACCCTCGTCGGTAGGGTACTCCGCGATCTCTGTAAAAATTCCTGGTTTGCGGGCGCAGATACTCTCGAATATCCTCGACAAGCCGGCTTTTTTCGCCTTCGTCCAAGTACACCGTACTTAGTGGCCTTTGAGGCTTTACGATCGTTGTGTCCCAAAATGCCCGGCTGCCGAAATCACTGCCCCGGTGGATGTAGACAGCAACTGAGCCTTTGCGCTGTCCTTGTCTGAATTTATGACAATGGCGGAGGAACTTGTCGATTGGGTCTCGAGACCAACCTAGGCAGAGAATCTCTAACAGTTCCTCGTTCGCATCTGGCTTCCTGCTATTTTGGGGACCAGAGGGCTTCGCAAATCTGAGGCGGAGGAACAGAGGTTTACCGTCGTGGCAGAAGAACCTTGTTCCAAACTTGGAAGTGTATATAATCTGGCAGTCATGGGAATCGTCTCTCGTAGTTTTCTGGTGCCAGAAGGGAACTATGCAGCGATCGGCAGTCTCTGTGCGCGCTACCAGGGTACCGGTTCTCTTTTTGGCCAAGTCTTCGCTGCTGAGGTAGTTGATGACGTCCACATATAGGCGATCCTCGGCTGGTACAGACGCTAACACCGTAAAAAGAGGTATCACAACCCAACAGATACCATAGAATATACGTTTTGTGTGCTCGACCAGATGTAATATGGCGCCAGCTAGTGATAGCAGCCCTAATAAAAAGGGAAAATTCATTCTCAGTGTGAATTTCTGAGCGAGGTCTGCCAGTGCAGTTCCCGCCGCAGCGGTTCCGCTGATTAGGTTCGCAAGTGTTGACATATCCCAGCTGAAGATTGTAACACAATGGGACAAATAACTTGAAAGTTGAAAATTGGAAGCTGTGGATGTGGCAAAACCTTAAAGAAAAAAGGGCTCGAATTATCAATGTCATGCGGCCAGAACCAGAATTGTAGTTAATTTGAAACCAAGTATTTTCTGGACTGTTGTAAGCAGATCCTTAAGAGAAACGATGTGGCAATGTGGGCAGCGTCCATATGCCCGATGCTTTGATGAGATTATTTATACCCTTAATTAAAAGCTGTTCCTTGCAAACCTCGTCACCATAACCACGAAGTGACCAGCCGGGGCTAGGCTGAGATAAAATGCGGCCCATGGTGTGTGCCTCAAAGCTCAATCGATTGTAAGTTAGATACACTTAAGGGTGCGGTACCCCCTGTCAACAAATCATGCGGACCTGGCAAACTTGAGGCCTCAGACCATGGTTCAGGTATTGCGTTACCTGAAAGCGCCCTTCGCTTGCCTGAACTTCAGGGTGGTATGACGGCAGTGGGAGAAAGTCTTCTGGACAGGGCTACCTTGTATTTGGAACAGACTGCAAATGTACTCAGGAGATAAATAGACGCAAGGTACAGCGAGACGTACAACTTATTCGTTTCAAACTTGATCCATACGCGTAAACGAGGTCTATGGACAGTATTAATGACAAGATTGCTCAAGAATCCCTGCTCAGGACTCTTTGTCTGCTGCCCCCGCTATTGTGCAGTCTCGAACGGCTAACCTTACACTGAGAAACCTTTGGCCAAGGCAAGCGATATACCGAATATGCACGCCTATTGGACTCACAGACAGCCGCTCCCGGTCTGGTCTCTTGGTATCTTGGCAATCTCACCCTCCGCTTCTTAGGCATTATAATTTTCATCCCTAAGGATGAGGCCCCCTTGCCAATGCGTGGTTAGAGTTGTTATAAAAATGCCTGCCCAGCTTAAGCGAAAAGCCTGTCTTGGCTACATTCGGTCGCCGGCTGGTTACATGATTGCAACGCTAGCTATCCTGTTGGTACTACCAGGTACGTTCCTACCAGTTAACATTTAAAGTCCCTTTTAACGGCATCCATCTCAATTGGCCTACATCTCAAGATCACATGCAATTAGAAAGTACATTAATGTTAATTAACATTCTTAAAGTGCAGGCAGGAATAGGATGACAAATTATGGAATTTCACGTAAATTTTACCTTCACATCGGCTTTGGGTGTTTGTCAAAGGGGCAATACTATCTTGAAAGATTTAGATCCCTCGATTGACTTTTGGACATTGCGAAACTGTTCCAGGCTTTTCTTGTTACAAAGTTTGCTTTCGACGTTTTGTTTTGTTTTTTGTTGAGATACGAGTCTGATGGTGAAGGGCTTAGAAGGTAAGTCGGGACCCCCCCACCGATCAGTCCCAGCCACCACTTCATCCCAACCAACCCAATTGGAATTAATGCGTTATTTAACCAATCTTTCGCGTTTGACCCCATATTTTGGATTTGGATTTTTCAATCAAAAATGAAGCGGTGTTCTGAATCTGATATTGATATAGCGCTTGAAGCTATCGTGGCCGGCCAATCAGTTCGGAAAGCTTTTATTGAGTATGGAATTCCATACAGTACACTCCGAGGCCGATTAGCGACGGTATTCAAAAAATTCAAAAAATACGAACCCCCTCCCGGCGCTGAAGCGGGCCGTTTAGGGTCGGTTGCCAATAGGAACGGGTCCGGTTCAAGTTTATCGGGACCCTATTTCGACCCCGCCCAGTGCAGGCCACAACTGTCCCAAACGGCAGTTTGTGGGGATTAACCTCAACCTTAGCTACCATCTGTTAACACTTTCAATTGTAAGTAATGACGAATGGCGATGGAGAGTTTTTTCGGTGTGATCGGCCTAGTTCTGCTCACTGCCCTTCCCAAACCCCTGTTTTTGGCCCTGGCTTTGTGCTTCTAATTTTGTGCCACCACCTGTCCCTGCTTTTGATCGATTTGCTGTCAAACAGCGAGCGTGGGCACCAATGACGGGAACGGCGAATGTCCCCTCCCAGATTCCGCGCCCTCGTTTTTTTTCTTTGCAGTCTTGCTAGCACCTCAGTAAGGATGTGGCAGGAATTTACGAATGTGGTTTAGGTTAACAGAAGGAGGGCATGCAGTCTCCCGGGTGTATTGCCGCTTGTTACCTTTGGGCACTGGGCTGATATGCAACGAATAATACCTTTCAAAGGAATCCAACCCTTGCACAGTCGTGTTGGCGAACCACGCCAAGCAAAGGCATCAACGACCTAATCTGGTCTGAAAAGCTCCATAACCCAAATTACCATTTTGATAATGCAGGTGGCCAAGAGAATCGTGACATCTGTTCCAAGTCGGATGTGACCCGTGAAGCGTATCGGAATCAAAGCCATGACATGGAATTTGGTTAGGAATCCAGTTTTATGTTTCCGGTGCCTGTGTTGGCCTCACCATGATTTCTTCTGGAAGGGAAGGCTGACCCCAAGGTGGGGCACGATGGGCTTATCACCGGAAACAAGGGCTTTGATTGGTTCGTTTCGTATTTTGAGGCGATGAGCGGCCCCCTGAACTCGAGCAAGGCAACCGAAATAAGGTAGAGCTAGATTTGGCAGTTGCTTTGCATAAACTCAACTTGCCCAATTTCACGTGGTTAACGTTGCGTACCCCCTGTTCGGCACCCCCCCTGTTCGGCACCCTGAAAATCTAACAACGAAATGCCTACTTTTATAAACTGATTTAAATATAAAATTATTAACGGACAAAAATACAATCGTTTTCACGCTTCTCCGGTTCATTAACCTCTTCTTCATCAGCTAAAGGTTCCAAATTTTCTATATCATTTTCCTGCAATCCAATAATGTTCTGTTTGTTAACCAAAAGCTCGTTTGGATCCGGAACCACCCTCCTCCTTTTAACCGGCCGTATTGCCTCCAGTTGTGCTTCCAATAAGCTGATTTTTTGCTGGGCGCTAGCCAAAAGGGTATCTTTGGCTTCGAAGCTTTTTTGGACTTTTGCAAATAAAAGACGTGAAGTAGCGTTGGTTTTGTTGGATTGGGAAAGTTTTTGCAGTTGAAGTCGGATATCTCGGGTCGTTTTAGGGGTTTTCCAAATAAGTAAAGACGGGTCGTTAATTTTTTGGGCTGGGCTTTCCGGTGTTTTATCCCTTTGCAAACCGTTGTTTCTATCTTTTATAACGTTGGCGTTGCTATTTTCTAACAAAAAAGGGCTTAAAAGTGGTTTAACCAAGTTTACCGGCCATAACCCCGTTGTACGCCAACCAGATTGAATGGTTTTTGCTATAAATGCTTTTAATCTGGCTTTTCGATAACAAAGTAGGAAATTTCGTTTTCCAATAACTGTTGAACAGCAAAATTGGCTAACAAATCCAAGTTGACGTCGATAAGCTTCTTTTAACGGCCCAAAAACCGATAGATCCAATGGTTGAAGAACGTGTGACGAATGAGGGGGTAAATATAGGAGTTGAATATTATTTTGCAAGCAAAGAAGCATAAATTCGTCCGTTATATGTGATCCATGGCCATCCAAAACTAATAACCGCTTTTCAGGGGTTAAAGGTTGGGTATACGGAATAAACACCTTTTTTAACCATTCGATAGCCGTTTGGTTATTTGTCCACCCGTTTTCGGTTGCATGAAATTGCCAATTATCGAAAGGGCTTAAATCCGTGGGAAACCATTGTTGTTGTACGTTTTTTCCCTTAAATATAACGAGGGGAGGGAGGGCAACGCCCGTAGCCGATATACATTCGATTATAGTCGTCCAACCACGCGTTCCGGGCTCTTTTCGTTGCAACGGCCGGATCCCGTTAAGCCCTAATACTAGGCCATTAGATCCTTTGCCTTCCATTATACCGGTTTCGTCCATATTCCAACGGTTTTCCGGTTTAATAGCGTTAATAACCGGGTTCGTAATATAAAGCCACCAAGATTTAATTACCTCCGTAGTAGCGCCATTAACCCGGGCGTTATCTATTCGACGGGGCCTTTGGGTTTTAAGGATTGGATAACGAGCCAAAAAACGAGTTATCCAACGTTTTCCAAGGCCTTTTGTCTCTCCGGCGGCTTGAAGAATTCGTTCGGCAAAAAAGCGTAATTCTTGATGCGTTGGCGGAAGCCCTAAAGCTGTTTGGGTAAGTACCCAATCAGCCAAATGCTTTTCCTGTTCCGTGGAAAGCCTTTGAAAAGGGCTTTGTGCTTTTTTATAAGGTTGAGAACCTTTAAGTCGACTTTGAAGTGTAGACCTAGGTATTCCCCATTTTCGGGAGGTTTTTGCAATTGGATTGCCATTATTGACGTCGTTAATTGCAGATATAAGCTGTTTTTCAGTATATTGCTTCATTGGAAAATGGAGAATTAAAATCAGAAAAAAGTAAATCCAAAAGTGACAGATTCATCGAGATATTTATAATAGAAGTTGGAGGATAAAAATAAAAGTGTTGTTATTTTTGGGTGCCGAACAGGGGGGGTGCCGAACAGGGGGTACGCAACGTTATATCTATTGTGGAGTGCTTGCTTCCCATCACACACCCCCCTCCGGATGATTTCCGAGACAGGACTTTTCTTTTTTTGAAATATATCCAAAGTACCACAGTCAAAATTCAGCAAGCTTCTCGGTGGCAAACTTTTGACTGCTATACTTTTGAAGCAAGTTTGCTTGAACTGCCTAGAGTATAACTAGGAGGGTAACTTGTTCCACATTGTGCTACCATAAAAGCCACAAGCCCTTCAGGTTTCTGAATATCATATTGCCGCCTTTGATTGCATAGATCTAGCCAACCAAAGCCACTTGCCGCCTCGACATGAATTGCTATGAGACGTAAGTCATATATGTGCTGCTCAATCCTATCAAGACTAGTAGCAATTTGCTAACGATCCGCGGGTCGACCTATGCAACTCAGCGCCAGATACATAGAACCCCGAATACCAGGCAGGAAATGTCACAGCAGCAAATCCAAGCCCCGCCAGGATCCGGTCATTTGGCCGTATTCCAAAGATCTGAGCGAGCGCTGGAAACAGCCGGTGATGCATTTTCGCTGGATAGTAGCCGTAAGCGAGCAAAACTTCATAACTCCACCGATATAACTAGGCTCTCTGATACAGTAACGACTTTACTAAATGCTCAAAACACTACGAATCGAATAGAGATAAACTTCACCCAAAACACCGCTAAATTGAGCAGTATGGGCACTCCTTGCGCATATTCCATACTGAAAGAAAACCAAATTCGTCCCAACTTCAGTGAACAATCGTTATTGCCCTCGAGTGCCTGGCAGAGCCCACGCGTTTTCACGTCTCCAAGTGACGCCAATTTACAGTTTGACGCCAACGCTACCACGTGGGTCTCCGGCGGTTCGATATACGAACAGTCTTCCCTATTGATTGCAGACTGTGCATCACCTTCTTTGCCAGTTCAAGCCATAGGTCCAAACCAGCCATCCTTACTCATCAAGCCGCATACATCTCTCACGGCAGCACCTTACAACGTTGCAACGTACCCAATTGTATCATCTGGCCCGCAAAGCCAGATGATCTTCTTCGTTTCCCAACCTGAGCCGTATACTCAAGAGTATCATTCTGCCTACGGGACGACAACTGTGGGACTATATACAAATCATGAGTGAGCTGATTCCATGTTATTTTATGATCTCTTGCAAGGCATCAGGCTTACACCCGCGTAGTTATTCCAACCTCCGGTCACAAAACCAGGTGTATCAGCAACAGGTACCTGACTTTATAAACACAGGTCCCGGAGTGTCAGTAACTCGAAATGTAGAACAGAAAGACACATCACACAACGTCCCAGTGATGGGAAGCCGCCCAAAACCGCAATGTTGGGATCATGGATGCAACGGTCGCCAATTTTCCTCCCGTAGCAACCTTCTAAGACATCAGATTATATTTGAACCTGCCAAATCAATATGCCACTGAGCACGGGCTTTAATCAGTGGTGCGCGAAGCCAATAGTAATTCTAGAGCATATTTCTGTCCTCACAGATAAAGATTCCCGTGGTACGAGAATCTTCCATGCACGACCAGGATAGGAAATTGAGGGCTTTGTTACGATCGAGGTATCGGGTAACCTGTTCTTATGGTAAAGCACAGTGTGTTGAAGCAACTGAGCGCTTAACTGGGTACTCGGGATTCTCAATGACTGGGGTGAAGTTATGATCGATTCCTGGGTAGATAGTAGATTGATTGCTAATAAGCAATCCTCGACTGAGTCTTATCTACATGGTAACGAGCGTGTCTTATATAGACAAGTGATCACTTTGTACAAGTGATCATGATCACTCCAAGGTGATCACGACTGGGGTTGATCACCTCCTTGGCGGTGACTGCGATCACGTCCGTTCGGCGATCGGGTTAGGGTCCTTTATCTTATCACCACGTGACCCCCTGCTCCTCTGGTCTTGTTCCTGGCTCGGTGATTCCTGGTGGTTCCAGCTTGGGTTCCCGACACCTCTTCCGATCTCACCCAATCGTGTTGGTTCCCCCTGGTCGTAACAGGCTTCTGCTTTGAGATTAATTACTATTGTTAGTAGCGTGGTATTTCGAGATCGTCGCATTTCCCGGCCTCACATGCTCGTGGTGTCAAATTCTGTCGGGGAAAATTTCAACGGTGCGTCCGCTTTCGAATCAATAGGAAGCGCTTCCTGTGTGGTGCCTGATGCTAATTTGACGCTCTCGCACGGGCGAAACGGGCACCAGGGACCCTACCCACACAGGCCGCAGTAAAAAGTTTCGGCCTGTCAGATTTGAACAAAATTGATGTGGGGGAGCGAGATGGCGGGCCTTTCGTTAAGATGTATCAAAAAGCACCCTAATCAAAATTTAGCAAGCTCAAGTCAGAGCGCCCCTCAACCGTCACCCTTAAAAATAGAAATACAAATGATGAAGCCACAAAACATTTCGTTATATTGACAATTTAAACAGCTGCAACAATACAGTCACCCATATCTGAGGAATCAAGAACTCCAGGAGATTCCTCCACGTTCGTTTGAACTGTTTCCGCCCGGGTTTGAGCCCGTTGTATCTCCCTTAGTCCAACGAACATAATGTTTGGATCCGGATCAACCCTGTCTTTCCCGTGGTACCACGGCCACAAATTGCGATTCCAATTGGTTAATTCGTCGATAAGCCATTGCCAGTTCTAGGTCTTTAGAATCCCAACCTTTTTGGATTTTCGAAAACAATAATCGCTGCGTGGAATCGCTGCGTGGAATCGCTGCGTGGAATCGCTGCGTGGAATCGCTGCGTGGAATCGCTGCGTGGAATCGCTGCGTGGAATCGCTGCGTGGAATCGCTGCGTG
Organism: Pyricularia oryzae 70-15; assembly: GCF_000002495.2. Taxonomy (NCBI): domain Eukaryota; kingdom Fungi; phylum Ascomycota; class Sordariomycetes; order Magnaporthales; family Pyriculariaceae; genus Pyricularia; species Pyricularia oryzae. The sequence goes on along the minus strand of NC_017844.1, from coordinate 2,823,477 downwards.
GAATCGCTGCGTGGAATCGCTGCGTGGAATCGCTGCGTGGAATCGCTGCGTGGAATCGCTGCGTGGAATCGCTGCGTGGAATCGCTTCCGGTTAACCGAGAATAAAAGCCTAGTTGCGATTTGATATCTTTCGCACTTTCCGGGGTTTCCAACCCACTAAAGAGCTGTTTTGAATGGAACGCGATATATCCTCAGGGTTTTTAGGTGAAGTGGCGGGTTTAGGAGTCGATTTTGTGACTTTATGCATGTACCGCCATGCATTTGCCGCATGTAACAACCGTGTTCAAATAGAAAACGCAACAGTGACGCGGCGCGAGCAAGCCACTGTCGAAATAATTCCTCTGCATCCAGCGTCAATCATTCAGACTCTGGATACAGTACCAAGAGGCCCCGAGCCGTCCAGAGGCTTGATCCTAAACCCAATACTCAATTTCAACATGTTGCAACAGCTGTAACATACTTGTCCAAATTCGAGAGCCTAGTTGGTCACGTGAGGTCGATGCATACGTAACGAAACCCAACAACCTCGGTAGCCTAGGCAACCATGACGGTCCCATTCCAAAATCCACAGCTACAGCAAGCGACTTTTCCGCTACAAGGGGACCCTCTGTCTTGCAAAGCAATCCCATCAATCGCGACACATCATCACCCATTTAAGTATGGATATGATTGTCAACACAAATCGAAGCAACCGCTACGTTCGATCGTGGCTCGACTCAATTGATCAGAGCGATACACTGATTCAGGACCCAGAGACAGCCAAGCTCGCACCCGAGCAATTTAACCCTGAAATGCCGCCGACACCACCCCCGACGTCGTCGTCGCCCTCCAAAAGAAAGAGATCCTCGGACATGCAAGATGGGAACTCAATCACCTCGAGACCTCCATCCAAGACCGCAATGGCCTTTCGATCATTTCCCCGCCTAGCACAACCGGACGAAACGTCCAGTATAGGCTCTCTGTCGATGTCCCGCTCTCAATCGCAATGTTCAACGAGTCGTCGATCCACGAGCCCAATCAAACGAGCCCTCGATCTCAAGTTCCTTGCGAAGCCGGTCTTGTTCGAAGACTTAAGCGACAACCCGTTGGCACAACTACCTGCTGATGTACATGGCTTGTGTACTCGCGTCATGCGTGCAGCAAACAAGCTGGGAGTCATTCCTGCTGTGACACGCGAAGCGATTGAAGCGAAGATGCCCAACATGCCATTGATGGACGCTTGGTTCCGGCCGGAAACAGAGCAAAACAGACGGGAGCTTGATGCTTGGGCCGAGTGCGACGTCGAGCTTGAAGAGAGGGCATTTGATAAGACGCTTGCGCGTAGGCAATTCAGGGCCTTAGTTGCGATAAAAGAAGCTGCTGCAGAGTCGTCCAACATAGGCCGCGGCGAACTGGCATGGAACAACATGGTCCATTTCCCACTACTCCAACATGCCGTCCAATCGACATCTTACAGCCGCCGCGTTGTGTGTGAGCCTATTATGAACGCACATATCGCAAAGCAGTGGCTTCCAGAGATGGGTAGCGACAAAGGCAAAGCCGCGAAAGACTTGGTAGCTGGGGGCAAAATGGTTGACTTTGCTCTGGTGCTTGACCTACATAAACCACGGCTCGAAGATGAGGAGCTGGGTAAAGCTGTTACAAATTTATTAGCTATACAAAAATCCCAGTCTCAGACCATCAACCAGTGCAACTACGAGCCGCTTGGACTGAAACCCATCGGGGTAAGCATCGAAACCAAGACCGAGATAGCACTGACCACAGGCAGCGCACAACTTGGGATTTGGACGGCTGCATGGCATCGCCGCATCAGTGAGCTTTTGGTCATCGATCCGGCCACGGAGCGCATCGTCACATTGCCGCTTCTGCTTTGTCACGGCCATGTTTGGCGTCTTTACTTTGCTTGCGACCGGGGACAAAATATTACGATCATCGGGCCTATTGATGTCGGGTCTACAAACGATATCATCCAAATCTATTCTCTTGTGGCAGTGTTGCGCGAGCTGTGCAAATGGGTCGAGGGTCCGTTCCGCGATTGGCTTGCATACGCGATTGGGTTGAAAGAGAAGCCAGAAGAGATAGTGTAGTTGGCATTTTTTGCTTTGATTAAAATATCATCTGTGCTCGGGGATCTACCAGCCAGTACCGCATTATGTCGAACGACCAGAACATAATGTTATTGCGCAGCGGTCTACCCCATCTCTTTGACATTGACGCGCGGCAAACTGCCCTGGTAGTCCTGGCCATTATTGATTGGGAATACAGCGGATTCTTTCTACTGGAGTTTGAGAGACCATTCTACAGACGCCCTGGTCCATCTATTGCGCTACCAGATGAGGTGGACGATGTGGAAATCCTGTTGGGAATAAAAACCTAAATAGGACAGGTAAATTGATGTGGGTGATTGGATTGGTCGGGTTGATCGGGCGCGCGGATTCATATCCCCGTAGCAATATGCCAATCAATAACGTTGCGTACCCCCTGTTCGGCACCCCCCCTGTTCGGCACCCAAAAATAACAACACTTTTATTTTTATCCTCCAACTTCTATTATAAATATCTCGATGAATCTGTCACTTTTGGATTTACTTTTTTCTGATTTTAATTCTCCATTTTCCAATGAAGCAATATACTGAAAAACAGCTTATATCTGCAATTAACGACGTCAATAATGGCAATCCAATTGCAAAAACCTCCCGAAAATGGGGAATACCTAGGTCTACACTTCAAAGTCGACTTAAAGGTTCTCAACCTTATAAAAAAGCACAAAGCCCTTTTCAAAGGCTTTCCACGGAACAGGAAAAGCATTTGGCTGATTGGGTACTTACCCAAACAGCTTTAGGGCTTCCGCCAACGCATCAAGAATTACGCTTTTTTGCCGAACGAATTCTTCAAGCCGCCGGAGAGACAAAAGGCCTTGGAAAACGTTGGATAACTCGTTTTTTGGCTCGTTATCCAATCCTTAAAACCCAAAGGCCCCGTCGAATAGATAACGCCCGGGTTAATGGCGCTACTACGGAGGTAATTAAATCTTGGTGGCTTTATATTACGAACCCGGTTATTAACGCTATTAAACCGGAAAACCGTTGGAATATGGACGAAACCGGTATAATGGAAGGCAAAGGATCTAATGGCCTAGTATTAGGGCTTAACGGGATCCGGCCGTTGCAACGAAAAGAGCCCGGAACGCGTGGTTGGACGACTATAATCGAATGTATATCGGCTACGGGCGTTGCCCTCCCTCCCCTCGTTATATTTAAGGGAAAAAACGTACAACAACAATGGTTTCCCACGGATTTAAGCCCTTTCGATAATTGGCAATTTCATGCAACCGAAAACGGGTGGACAAATAACCAAACGGCTATCGAATGGTTAAAAAAGGTGTTTATTCCGTATACCCAACCTTTAACCCCTGAAAAGCGGTTATTAGTTTTGGATGGCCATGGATCACATATAACGGACGAATTTATGCTTCTTTGCTTGCAAAATAATATTCAACTCCTATATTTACCCCCTCATTCGTCACACGTTCTTCAACCATTGGATCTATCGGTTTTTGGGCCGTTAAAAGAAGCTTATCGACGTCAACTTGGATTTGTTAGCCAATTTTGCTGTTCAACAGTTATTGGAAAACGAAATTTCCTACTTTGTTATCGAAAAGCCAGATTAAAAGCATTTATAGCAAAAACCATTCAATCTGGTTGGCGTACAACGGGGTTATGGCCGGTAAACTTGGTTAAACCACTTTTAAGCCCTTTTTTGTTAGAAAATAGCAACGCCAACGTTATAAAAGATAGAAACAACGGTTTGCAAAGGGATAAAACACCGGAAAGCCCAGCCCAAAAAATTAACGACCCGTCTTTACTTATTTGGAAAACCCCTAAAACGACCCGAGATATCCGACTTCAACTGCAAAAACTTTCCCAATCCAACAAAACCAACGCTACTTCACGTCTTTTATTTGCAAAAGTCCAAAAAAGCTTCGAAGCCAAAGATACCCTTTTGGCTAGCGCCCAGCAAAAAATCAGCTTATTGGAAGCACAACTGGAGGCAATACGGCCGGTTAAAAGGAGGAGGGTGGTTCCGGATCCAAACGAGCTTTTGGTTAACAAACAGAACATTATTGGATTGCAGGAAAATGATATAGAAAATTTGGAACCTTTAGCTGATGAAGAAGAGGTTAATGAACCGGAGAAGCGTGAAAACGATTGTATTTTTGTCCGTTGATAATTTTATATTTAAATCAGTTTATAAAAGTAGGCATTTCGTTGTTAGATTTTCAGGGTGCCGAACAGGGGGGGGTGCCGAACAGGGGGTACGCAACGTTACTGCCCAGTGGTCAACCCGGCAAAACCCTTCCACCAGGGGCGTACGAGGGCTGGCCTGTCGGGCCGACATCTACTACGCCCAATATATTTAAAATCCCGAATCTTTATAAAGACCAGTACGAAATGCTGAAAAGCGACGACGGAAAATCGTTTTTAACTTCAGGGCCAAATTTAAAAAAACTGCAGGCAGAAGAAGACCGCTTCCAGCATGTCCCCCCTTATACTAAAGTCCCGGGAGGCCAGGCGACTGTAATTAACAATAACGAAAGACTTGTGTTCGTGCAATTTGGGGCTGAAAAAATGGTTTTTACCTATACAGCCCTTCGGACAAAGGCCGTGGGGATTAACAAAATGCGCGCTCTTATTAACCTTTTCCTGCAATCTTACCTGCTTAAAAACTTATCTGATGCAACGGTCGCTCTTAACCTCGATGGCGGTAAAAGCGTCGTCCTCGCCTACCAGGAACCTGGCCAGCCAATGAAAATTATCGCCCAGGGCTATCGCAAAGACGAACAAATCCCCGGTTTAACACCCTATATTCCAGGATCGTCACGTGAATTTCCTACTATGGTTAAAATCGAGCTTGTTGGCCGCGCAAACCCATTGGGGAAAATAATGCGCCGTTCCGGGCTCCCGCTTAACCCGGCCAAATATTGTGGGCAGACCAAGCACCCCCGGTGGCTCCGTTGCCAATAGGTCCGGTGCCACAGGTTTTCGGTGTTATTTTGACCTGATTTTTGACCATTTTCGCTGCTTTTCGCATTTAAAGTCATAATCCGCAATGCCAGTTGGGATTACGGTGGCGAAGAGCCACGCCACGGAACCAAAGTGACAATCCTGGTTAAAAAAACCCTTTTTCAACCCTGCAACACCTACTCGACGTCAGGCACTGGGTCTACTTAACGACGATAAATTAGACGGCCCTACAGAGACCCCAGTATGAATAAAATGCTATTTTGTACAATTGAGCCGAGCCTCTCTTTCGGTGTTAGATGCGAGCGACATTGGACTGAGCGTTTGCAGGTCCCAGTGTTCCCAGTCAATGGGCCATTGTTGCTGTTGTGCCCGAAGCACATCAGTGCTGGGTGTTTGAAATCAGCCAGAATTTGTCGAGTTTCGCTGGGTGTTGGCCAAATAAGTGAAGGAAGGTGGTGTTTACGGAGTGGCGTGCCTGGGCGACTGCCAATTGTGACTAGCTCCACCTCAGTTCGTTGTTGTGTGTGTTGTGTGTTCATTTAGGCGCGTGCAGGCGATTGGCACTGCGTGCTTTTCTTCTTTCTTTAGACTTAGCTTTACATCTTCGAATAGAATCGCCCCTATATTACGGTCTTGTCTCTTTGGGATCGCTTTCGTGACAGGCATAGGTCGGGTCTCTCGGGTGCGGATTTATTTTCGTCGCTCGTCAGCGGCGTAAGTAGTAGTAGTAGTAGTAGTAGTAGTAGTAGTAGTAGTAGTAGTAGTAGTAGTAGTAGTAGTAGTAGTAGTAGTAGTAGTAGTAGTAGTAGTAGTAGTAGTATTTATTAACGCCGGGCCGCGCGGAGCGCCGGCAACGCCGGTTCTCCGCGCATGCAGCCGCACGTGGAGCATCACGGCGCGCTATCTAAGTCTACATAAGTCTATATAGCGGATCGATCGACACGGGCCGGGCCCGCGGCGATGTAGGGCTGGGTGCCTGCTGCGGCCCTGCAACTTATATTCCTGCAGAGCTATGACCAGCCTGCGGCGCCTTCCGCCGTCTGTTCGTGCGCACCGTTGCGCGCGGGGGTGTCCACTAGGGCCGGTTCGGTGCGCTTTTAGCGCGGAGGGAGGGTGAAATGGCCAGTGATGGCTGCGAACTCCTCAAAAGCCCGCGGGTTTCCCAATGTCTTGTATAGGTACTCTCGTCTGGTCTGCGTGTTTGGCCGCTGAGTCGGGCTGTTGGGCCACTTTTTCCATAGTTTGACACTGTTTGAGCAGTGGACCAAATGGTCTGGTGCCGTGGAGTTATCGCACCAAGCGCATTGCGTTTTTGCGCCCTGGTGGGCAAACCGGTCGTGATATCCTCGAAAATCCCCGTGTCCTGTCCGCATAGCTAGGTAATGCCCCAAAATCCGCCGGGGTAGCCCGAGTTCGTTTGGTTCCTTCGTTGGGTTGTATTCCAATTGCCACCGGTCGTATGCATTTGACGTCTTCCTGGCCTGCCAACATCGCGCGCTGGCCTCTCGGGCTGCCTTCCGAAGCTCGGATCGGATACCGCTGACGGTCGCGCCTTGCGTGCGGGGGTCGGTGTCCGCGGGTCCTTTCGCGCCTTCGTCCGCTAGGCGGTCTGCATTCTCGTTCCCTTCGATTCCTTCGTGCCCCGGACACCATCGTATGCGGACGCTAACGCCTGTGTTTTTCAGCTCCTCCACGAGTTCGTGGAATCGGATATAGGCCCATTGCGAAGACAGTGATGCGGATCCTCTCAAGCCCCAAATAACGGAGGCGCTATCCACACACACCCATATTGTATCTCCTGGGTTCGCGTCGGCTGCCTCGAGGCCGCGCAATGCCCCGACCGTTTCGGCGTCAAAAACTTGGCATGGCCCGCCCAAAGCTGCTGAACCTTGGGCCGTTATCTCGCCTTTGCGATATATAATAAACCCGTATCCCACCAGGTGGCCTTGGTTTTGATCAAATTGTTCGGAGCCGTCGCTAAACACTAGTATATCGTTAGGCCCGAGCTGTTTTGCCCACCTTTGGAAATCCTTGGCTGCCTCCCTTTTGCTTTTGCCCCCTGTTGGGTCTTTGCGGGATCCGGGGGTGTACCGGGGTGGTGATAGCTCAGTGGGAATTAGCGGCGGGAATACCATTTCCGCGTCGAGCAGTTTCGAAGCCCGTGGTTGGAGCTGACCGGCATTGCGGCCCCGTTCCACCAAATGTCTAAACTGTCGCCTGTATAACGGATGCAACTTGTCCGCCAACCGTAATCGAAATGCGTATTTTGACCGGTGGTGTTCCATAGCGACCTTTGCTGACGGCAACCCGGCATCTCTGAGGATGGAGGCTGTTGGGGCGGTTTTCCAGACCGGGAGGACGGCTCTAGCCGCGTGTACCAACGGACGTTTAACCGCCGTTAACAGGCCTTTTTGTCTTTTCCTTGGGTCGTACCACGCCTCCGCTGCGTATGATACCGACGATAGGACGCATGCTACTGCAGCTTTTCGCAATGAGGCAGCTGGTGGGCTGTATTTGACTCCAGCGAGGCTGCGGAGATGCCGGGCCACTACCATGGCTTTGGTGCTTCTTTCGTCAACGTGGCGGCGGCCCGACAGTCTTTTGTCAAACCAGAACCCAAGCCAGCGTAGACCTGGAACAGCAGATATTGCAGAAGTGTCTGGGACCGTCGTGATAGGTTGGATTGTTTTGTCGTTTATTTGCATGGCCACGTCCTTTTCTGTTCTGCTTCGGGTAATGTGGATCATTTCCGTCTTTTCCGGTGCGAACGTGATCTTATGCTCGGCTCCACTCCGATACATTTCACCCATTGCATTTTGGAGCTCCTCCACATTTTGCCGTACTGATGGTGAGGTCCTCCAATTTAAGATATCGTCTGCGTATGCGAATCTCCACCGGCCTCCGGCTTTTACCAGGACCGCCAAATAAACCATATAGAGAACGGGTGACGCCGGAGACCCTTGCGGTGTGCCGCACTCAAGGCTGCTATATTCGGTGGTTGCTGCCTCCAAACGAACCCGAGCTTGACGATCTGCCAGGAAGTGGTCCACGAGCCGTAGTAGACGAATGTCGAAACCCATCGCCCTCATCTCCTTTATAAGACGTTTTGGGAGCAGAGCATCGAAGGCGCCTTGGACGTCGCTTGTCATTATTGTAACTGCTTTCCCCTCCGCCAAAGCCATTTCTATATCCTGCGTAAGGGCGCAAATGAGATCTGTTGCAGACCTGCGTGGGAGCGCCCCTCCCTGTGTTGGGCTTAGGATTCCGTGTTGGAGCGCCGCCCAGGCTATACGTCTGCCGAAAATTCGCTCCAAACCTTTGCCCAAACACGAAAGCAGGGCGATTGGTCGCCATGACCTTACGTTAGTTTTGTCTCTTTTACCTGCTTTAGGGAGCATAACGACCTCTGCCCGCTTCCACGGTCTTGGGTACCAGCTGAGCTCCAGACACCGCTGGTAGAGTTTGCGGACCGGCTCACTGAGAACTGTCCAGCAGGCTGTGAGCAGCCGGACTGTGATGCCGTCCGTACCTGTAGACGTGCTTTGCACCCCGATGCATGACTTCTCCGCCTCCTCCGCAGAGACTGCTGTGTCCCATTGTATTTTCGCTTCCTGTTGGACCCAACCGTCGAGGGGGTCCTCTGTTAGGTCGTCATCTTTGGAAAAGCGGCCTAGCACTTCCTTTTGTAGCGTCTCCGCTTTAGTTATTGGATCGTGGATGGAGGTTCCGTTGTGGATTCAAGGGGGTGATCGGAGGTTGGGCGCCAGTTTGTGCCAACCTACCACGTCCCATAGGCCTTTATCGTCTGTTATTTCGTCGATTGTCCTGCGCCAATAGTCTGCCTTCGCCCTTCGTACGCCCGTAATATAATCCTTTTCCTCTTGTGTGCGTCCGGCCCGTGGGCCCGATGCCCGCCGAGCGGTCCGGTATTTTGCCCACAGGTTTTGGCAATCTCGTGTCCACCAAGGGGCCGAACGGCCCCGTTTATTGGGGGCTGTACCTCCGGCTATTAAAGCGCTTTGCCACATAAAGTTGAAATTGTCCACCCAAACATCTAGCGCCGGCCCGTCTTCGGCCAGTTCAGGGTCGGATAATGAAGCTATTCCGACGCCCACCAAATTCCGGAACGTTTCGAGCTTATTTTCTCGAACCACGTAGTTTATGGGCTCGAAATATTGCTTTCCTTTGGTCGGGAGGTTTGTCGTTAACGTTTGGTGGTCTGATCCGGTATGTAACTCCTCGGCAACCTTTGTAATGGCGAAGGGTATATTGGAAAAAACCATGTCGAGCACCCCCCCTGCCTGATGTGTAGGGACGCCGATTTCTCCAGTGAATTCCATCCCGCTCCCTTCGGCCCACCGGGTAAGTTCTCTCCCTCCTCGCGCGTCGGAACGGTTGGGCTCGTACGCCTGCGCGATAAAGTTAAAATCTCCCCCTACGACAGTAGGTCCCGTTATCTCCGTGCCGCACACTAGGTCCAGCATTTCTGTACTCAAAACGTCACGGTAGACGTGCAGGATTTGGGTCCCGTTAATTTCCAGCCAAAACGCATCCCGCGTTTGTGTGGGTCGACGTTGAACGACCCACAGTCCCGCTTGTTTCCGGACGTAGGTGAGCACCCGGGGCCGTATTGCCACAAACTCATCCCAACTTGTAGCGTTCCAGTGGTCTATAGGTGCGAAAATGTCATAGCCGGGATGTGTCTGGGTCCTCGTTCCCAGGTAGCACGCCGGCTCTTGTATGTTAATAACGTCTACCCCTTGTTGGTGACATATTTCCAGCAGGCTGAGGTGTGGCACCTGTCTTTTGCCTACGTTTGCCCACGCCAAGGTGAGCCCTGCGCGAAAAGGGGCGCGGTATGGCTTCCTAGTCATATAAAGAGGGCTGTTGTTCGTTCGTAGCGGAGGTGCAGGTCGCTTGCGTTGACACGGTTATACAGCTATCCTCACTGCTTGTGGGAGGGGCGAAGCGCGTCAGGAATTGGCGGATGGCTCCCGCGTCCGATGTCGATCTATTTCGTTTGCCACTGGTCGTGGAAGATTTATTGCTCGAGGCCACCTCCGTTGGCTGTACTGCTTGGGCGGCCGCTCGCACTGCAGCTTTTGCAGCTGTTTCTGCAGTCCTTTCTAGCTCTTTGGTGTAGCGGGCCTGTCCATGTCTCCTTATATCGTTCAATTTCCGTACGGAAGGGCGAATAACCTTATTATTTTCGAGCTTTGGGGCGGCCGGGCACCCTTTGTGTCTGTCACGAAAGCGATCCCAAAGAGACAAGGCTGCAATATAGGGGCGATTCTATTCGAAGATCTAAAGCTAAGTCTAAAGAAAGAAGAAAGGCACGCAGTGCCAATCGCGTGCACGCGCCTAAACGAATACACAACAACGAACCCTAGCACCTTGTCACGTGGGGTGGAGTCACGGTTGGCAGTCGCCTAGGCACGCCACTCCGTAACACTATCAATGTGCAGATTGAGATACGTAAAGTGGATTAAAAGAGGCACTGGATGGCTAGAGGTAACTGTTTGTTAGTATAACCCTAGTTCACGGGCCTCCAGGCTCTTTCATCAGCTCGCTGTGATATCTAGGCAACTTACACGGTATTTTTCTACTGCTTTATCCTTTTGTACAAGTTGTAGACAAAGTCATGACCGTTATTCAAGAGCAAATCGTATCTCTGATGAAAAAAGCGGTTGCACCATAAGGCACCTAAATTCGTCGGAAGGGATAATTATAGTTAGCGCTATTAATTGCAAAATTATCCCTTGTTTTGGTGAAGAAGGTTACTTACCAAAACCAAAGATTTGTTGGTTAGTGTAGGGCTTAGTCGGACCGGCCCATGTGTATTTGTTCGGCTCTGGGTATTTTTTATACATTTGGGTTTCCGCATCATAATAATGATTGGCTTTCCAAAGGTGTTCAGACGAACTTGATTTAGTTTTGGAACCAATAATATATCCAACCAAATCACCCTCTAAATGCAATTCAAACGAATTTCCAACAAAATCGCAAATTTTATTTGCATCGCATTGGACCCGACCGTTTATCAGTTTCTTAATGGAATATCTCGGGATGAATCTGTCCAACCCTTTATCAGGGAGGGTTTCGTAAATGGCATAAGATTGTTTTCCAGTTAGGTCCAATTGGACATTTGCGTTTCGGGCGAGATTTTGGACGATGTTAAAGTTTTCGGTGTGTGCAGCAGCCAGGAATGAATTAAAAAATACTGAAATCAGAAGGAATAGGGGCGACATGATGGATTTTATAAAACGTAGTTGTCGGAAATTTATGCTTTGTGTAGAAAAGGAGATGTACGCTGGTGAAGTGAGATTTTACAGTTAGAAGCAATTGAAATATAATGTTTAAAGGAGGAAGGTGTTTAAAATCTCTAACAATTTGGCCCTTCCGACGTCGCCAATCGTAATACTTATACTAACAGCAAGTTCCTAATATAGCTTCGAAGAACGGGCGCAATCATTTTTTCCATACGGCTTGCAAATGGGATAATTGCAGCTTTTTTCGAAGTCAATTTTTATATAAATAGATACGCAGGACACTTGCTCGATTTTCCCCGGGATTACCTAGCTTATTTTGACATTTGTGCACATATTAAGATAGCGGCTTATTAAGTTCAGGGAAAAGAAATATAATAACCTCTTTACAATTACTAAAAATGGATATTTTGTATTATTTGAATTTGCGGCTTTGAACTTTTAATTTTTCAACGGCCTTACCGCAGCATGTGTCTGGGGTACCTTTACATCCATTGGTTAATTAATCCCGGCTACTGGGGTGGGCGAATAATACGAGCAACTGCACATTTGTTAAAACTAAAATATTAGGTAACCTGTTCTTATGGTAAAATATAGTGGGTGTCACGGCCAGGCATACATTGGAGAACCTCAGTGTATTAGGCGCTATCGACGAAAATTCTAAACTGAAGAGAAGAGAGAAATCACGATTGACGGCGCGCTGGAGAGACGCGTTTAAATCCGGGGTCAGTGGATCCCTTTGTCCGATCCCTGGCTCAGCGTGGCTGGTAGAGCCGAGTCGTTCTGAGGGTAGGTCTGGGGGCCTGATCCTCACAAGAATCACGACTCGGCTCTACCAGCCACGCTGAGCCAGGGATCGGACAAGGGTCCACTTACTCCGGATTTAAGCGCGTCTCTTGAGCGCGTCGTAGATTGTAATTTCTCTCTTCTCTTCAGTTTAGAATTTTCGTCGATAGCGCCTAATACACTGAGGTTCTCCAATGTATGCCTGGCCGTGACATGACCCCACCTGGCCTTTCTGGTACCGGGCCAATTTGTCTAGTCGTAATAGCGTTCCAGGTAGGGATTACTTCCACAAATAAGCACTGGATCCGGGGCCGAGTCAGGAACAGGAGCAATAACCGGCCATTCCCGGTCTTGACATGCGACCAAAAACTTTCGGGGTTACCGAGTTTGATTTTATTTTTGTTATTTTCCTATTTCTTTTGCTCGATCCAACTAGACCACCATGTAAAAAAATCGTACTTCCGAAATCGGTTTTATAATTTGATGTTGGTGCTCCGTCGATAAAATTGGGCTGTAGTCAAAAAAACTTGAAAAATTAGGCTACAAATGCAAGGTCAATCCTAGCCACCCAAGTGGGTTTCACCAGCAATGGCCTGAACGACGAAGACACTGCTCTGAATTCTCAAGGAAAACACCATTGCCGCCAGTTTTCTACCCACCTTCGGACCCAACCCTGCCCTGGACGGTATGACCGGCGTTGCTGAGGGCCTACGTTCGTACAGACCATACTTCCTTCGACGAGACTTCACCGCACTTCGGTGCCAACCTTTTCACAACACAAGCGCCGAATGAAATTTTGATCGACAGGTTGTTAAAGACGATTAAGCAATTGGTTTATCGATGTTTGTTATCAAATTACCCCCACGGCTTTGGTGGGGTTACACACGGGCAGGGCAACTACTTTATCAAAGGCGACAGGGGCGATCTGTATACGATCGCTGTGAATTCGGATTTATATATGCAGTATACCATGTTAGACCGGATTTATTGGCTGTGGCAGCTGTTGATCCAGACTGGGGCCGTGAACGTGAGCGGCACGCTGAAAACGGCAAAGAACTGCCGAGCAGGGACGCCAGACCTGATGACGGGTTGAACATGGGGATTTTGGCAGAGACGTTGAGGACCAGGGAAATTTTTGATTACTATTAATTGCTAAACCGTTGCGGCTGGGCTTTCAACTGCTGTTAGAGTAACAGCATCCTCAAAATTGAATTTGTCGTTGGGTTAACCCTTGGGCTCATCCATTTCGGCGACAGTATGCATGTTGCGTTTGGCTGTAATCGTTAGGGCTGTTACGAGCAGCCTTTAGGTGGCGACCACCGCAGCCAAAACGTGGTTTCTAAAGCGATCGATTATAAAGCTTCAGTGTTGGTTTGGTTGAGACAAGAGGTTTATATGGGTCGTAAATTTTCTTGGACAATTTACGTCGACAGTTGTTGGCCGTCCTGATACTGTTAGGTCACAGTAAGTAAAGATTTTATTTATGTGCAGATTTACATCCCATATTACCCTCCACTCCTTATTCCTCCTTGGGCCGGTTATTGCAGTTACGAGATTTATATGTTGCGTTTTGAATCGGCATTGATTTCAGTACCAAGTTTTAGAGCTCTTTTTTCTTCTCCACTATTCTGTATCCTGAGAAGCTCTATACGCTCCTCCAAAGCTACAAAGCGATAGTGCCATGCTCTGAAACCACATTGGACAAGGTAAAATGTTCGAGAAGGTTCCCGAAGCAGCAGCCTGAGCTTTTTTTCGTCATGGCTATTCAGTGGCTTCTTATGCAGTGTGTTCTCGTGTTTTTTGTTCATCTAGCTTGAGATACTCAACCATACCGGGGTCGATCCGACGGGTTACAATCCGGAGAAATGGCTTCTGGAATGAATTTTCCCGCCTTGCACTCTCCCTGTCAAGGCATAGGCCTGCCAATATATTTGCGGGATAGATTTCGGAATCAGGGAATACTAAGTTAGATAACGGCTCTAGTGAACCCGTCGCTGCAACATTTCTGAAGAAAGCCTAATATAAAATACAAAACTAGGTAGGAATGGTACGGAGGACGAATCAGAAGATTATAACCAAACCCTAGGTTTTCCAAATTTGATAAATTAAAATACATTTACTATATATGTTGATAGGCCTTTCGTAATATCGATCAATCAACAGAACGTTGTTATACGGATATAAAAGTAGATTAATATGTGTATGTGTGTGTGTGTGTATTCTATAAAACTGTCTAGAGGTGAGCTCCTGAACGTCCTTCCATCTTATACCCGCAATTGGGCGGGTAAGTTACGTGTAACTGGCCGGTGCGGCATTGCACGTAAATTATCGTTTTAACCGCGATTCCCTTTATTTTAACACCGGCGACTTTTTTACGCGGTTGACAAACTCTAATTTAATCGTTATAACAATTTCTAAAACGAAGAACAACGGAATAATTATGCAATTTTCAATAAATTTTTTAAAAGGGGTTTTGGTGTACATTTGTCGCGCCTTTATTTTCCGGAGCCCGTTATATTTTTTCCTTTATATTATTCGAAGGGTTTTACCCCGGTTTATTATATAAATAGTATTTTCAATTTTTTAAAAATTGTAAGGGTCGTTTATTATTTTTTCGGCGTTTGTGACGGTTATTACCTCTTTTTTGCGGCTTTAATATTAACGTGGTTCATCAGGACCCCGGACATTTTTCAACCCAGTTTCATCCTTTAGTTAAAAACAACGTTCACAACATTATCAATCCCGTTACCGGCCCATAACGCATAACGTACTCGATACTCTTACAGATGGCGAGCATACTATGGGACGG
>NC_017844.1:2803744-2808493 GCF_000002495.2 Pyricularia oryzae 70-15 | reverse complement strand
CTAACTTCCGTAGGTTGTTCTTCTTAACCTTAACCGGGTTCACAGAGCGTCGCCTGTGGGTCAGACCGGAACCAGATTGACTGTGTTAAATCAAGGCGATCAAGCCACAGCCACTCATCACAATGTACTGCTTCATCTAACCACCAAGAGCTGTTTTCTGTCTTTGACGTTGCGGCTGTAATTGCAACCACCCCACTCGCGCAGTCTGCTCTCCTTTAACTTACTTGCTGTAGGAGCAAGCATCATGGGCTTAGCAGCTCATTCTTCATGTAGCTGGCGGCTTTGAGGGTCCATCTAGATTTGCGACTTTATATGTGTACCGCCATCCATTTTTCGCATGCGACAAACCGCGGTTAAAATAAATCCCGAAAAAGTGAAGCGACGCAACCAACCTACTGTCGAAAAAAGTTGGCTACTCATTCAGCCTTTGGAACTCAGGACGCTGAAATGTTCGGTCAAGTACCACAGTCGCAATTCCCAAGCTTTGCGGCACTAAACTCTTGGCTGCACGACAGTTGCAGATCTGCGAAAGAGCATTCCAAGATTGAACTTGTCCTATCTCCAAGTGTTTGTCTACCTGCGCATATATGCGTCAGTAAGTCCAGTACGCTTGAGTGATCCCCAAGGACGTAGCAGTGTGACTCGGCAGGGTTTTCGCTGCAGGTCTGTAAAATATGTTCAAAATTTGTGGTGCGGTTAGGGGGTACAATATGCAAAGCCTCCTCATCATGTCCTTTTTTCCATCTTCTCCGACTACGGCTTTGCTCGATGTTGTCTTTGGTGGATAAGGTTCACACCAGCCTGTACCATTGCTCGAGGCAACGGAGGCCATAAACCGAGCGTCTAAAACATATTTGACCTCGAGCGGAGATGCGAGTATTGACACAGTCGATTGCACAGCAGGTATATCAGTTTCGGAGTGGCCCTGATCTTAATCGCTAGGTTTGCTTGCTTCAGGTGTTCAAAGATGGACAGAGGTCATTTCAATAAATGAAGCAAAAACAGTTTGCATATATTAAAGGGTTAACCTGTTCCATTACCTCAAATGGGGGATCACGATAGGACTCCCTATCATCAAATCAACAGCAACAGGGACTCTGCGTTACAAAGTTGAACTTAGAAAATATAAAAAGCAGTGCTGTTGGATCTAGGTAAAATTTGAGTGACGACAAACAAACATAATGGTTAAAGGGGAATTAAAACAATGAATGCGCCACAAAAAGATTAACAAAGGGCCTAACTGTGAATAAACAAACGCCAGGGGCAGCCTCCAAGACTAGCGGGGATAGACCGACTAGTTTGTAATGGGTCACCCTAACTGTCGTTCACTCCATCGAAACAGCACAGCGCCGCGCAGTGCGAAAACGGCCAGAATCAGGCAGAGCCAAGCCTGTTGCTTTTCAAATCAAGAGATCCAACACTTCTGGAATTCTGTAATGCTTTATCTCTCGTATCTGCAGCCTTATATCCATCGATTATTTTGTGCTGGGTACGAATCGTCTAATACTGTAATCCATTACCGATCTGTAATTCTTGAACTTGGTTTTGGAAAACTTCAATAATAGCACACTTCTCCCGCAACATTTGCTTTTGGGCAAAATTCTCCTCAATCATAAAGCACAAAGCTCTGGTAAGGTCTGTGCTTGCCATTGTGGTTAAGCAAAATTGAAGGTAAACCTGTAATCTATAAAAGAAAGCTTGGTATAAAATCGTCTACTGGGCAACATGGGAATTTACGTATATTGTAAAAAGTTTAGACAAATAACTAATTATTACTGACTTTACCTCATATGTGCTTGCATATTCAAAAATTGCTTTCTTGAAGCAAAAAATGGAAATCTTTGCCTTCCGTACGAGGAACGATCTTGTTTGCATTTGCACTAAAAAGTGAAGAACTGAATGGGGTCGGCGACTTCAAAACGGTCCTCGTCTGTTTTGTAATTTTGTGGCTTGGATCTCAGTCTTGGCAATATATAAGTTGGTTGCATCATTTAATGCCTAGACCTACCTTCTAGCAACTGTGGCCGCTCAGGCGCTAGTGCCAATTTGGGCCTGACGATAACACACTTGAAAGGTAGAACTATCATGCTGGAGGCTGTCAAACAGGATATCGTGTTTTATCTGCCTGCATGGTAAAACTGTTGTGACCAGAGACGAAGTTAGTATTCACTATAATCGGCAGTTATAAAGTTGACTACCACTTCACGACTGTAGCGCGGCAAAAATTAGGTTACATAGAGGGGACTTTCCAACCAAACAAGCAAGAAAGCAGCCAAAGGTTGCAGTACCCAATCCAGTGGCGCAACTCGAGCAGTCCCTGCTCGGCATAGTAGTTGCGGTGGCGGATTCTTCTGTCACCAAAATTCTTGGCCACCCCAAGATAGCTAAAAGTCGCCTGCACCACACGCCCCTTTAAGCTGAATGACTCGGCCCCACCTTAGCAGCAACAGCAGAGACAGGGCGACACAAAGCCTGGTCGAAAATCTACAAGAGTTACAAGACCTAGCCTAAGGCTGTTGCATGCGATCAAGTCAACACTTCCTGGGTTCAAGTCTGTGAATTTGGCGCCGCAGATTTTACCACTCTGCACGACAGGACCTAGTTCAGTAGAGACCGTGGACGATGGATCTGGGTGAATATCACTCCATACCATGTCCAGTGTTGATTCATGGGCAGACATGCGAGTAAGTAGATCACGTGTACAACCACGTGATCTAGGGACACGATGCCGAGTTTTACAACAGATTCATGCAGGGTTGTAGATAACGTTGCGTACCCCCTGTTCGGCACCCCCCCTGTTCGGCACCCTGAAAATCTAACAACGAAATGCCTACTTTTATAAACTGATTTAAATATAAAATTATTAACGGACAAAAATACAATCGTTTTCACGCTTCTCCGGTTCATTAACCTCTTCTTCATCAGCTAAAGGTTCCAAATTTTCTATATCATTTTCCTGCAATCCAATAATGTTCTGTTTGTTAACCAAAAGCTCGTTTGGATCCGGAACCACCCTCCTCCTTTTAACCGGCCGTATTGCCTCCAGTTGTGCTTCCAATAAGCTGATTTTTTGCTGGGCGCTAGCCAAAAGGGTATCTTTGGCTTCGAAGCTTTTTTGGACTTTTGCAAATAAAAGACGTGAAGTAGCGTTGGTTTTGTTGGATTGGGAAAGTTTTTGCAGTTGAAGTCGGATATCTCGGGTCGTTTTAGGGGTTTTCCAAATAAGTAAAGACGGGTCGTTAATTTTTTGGGCTGGGCTTTCCGGTGTTTTATCCCTTTGCAAACCGTTGTTTCTATCTTTTATAACGTTGGCGTTGCTATTTTCTAACAAAAAAGGGCTTAAAAGTGGTTTAACCAAGTTTACCGGCCATAACCCCGTTGTACGCCAACCAGATTGAATGGTTTTTGCTATAAATGCTTTTAATCTGGCTTTTCGATAACAAAGTAGGAAATTTCGTTTTCCAATAACTGTTGAACAGCAAAATTGGCTAACAAATCCAAGTTGACGTCGATAAGCTTCTTTTAACGGCCCAAAAACCGATAGATCCAATGGTTGAAGAACGTGTGACGAATGAGGGGGTAAATATAGGAGTTGAATATTATTTTGCAAGCAAAGAAGCATAAATTCGTCCGTTATATGTGATCCATGGCCATCCAAAACTAATAACCGCTTTTCAGGGGTTAAAGGTTGGGTATACGGAATAAACACCTTTTTTAACCATTCGATAGCCGTTTGGTTATTTGTCCACCCGTTTTCGGTTGCATGAAATTGCCAATTATCGAAAGGGCTTAAATCCGTGGGAAACCATTGTTGTTGTACGTTTTTTCCCTTAAATATAACGAGGGGAGGGAGGGCAACGCCCGTAGCCGATATACATTCGATTATAGTCGTCCAACCACGCGTTCCGGGCTCTTTTCGTTGCAACGGCCGGATCCCGTTAAGCCCTAATACTAGGCCATTAGATCCTTTGCCTTCCATTATACCGGTTTCGTCCATATTCCAACGGTTTTCCGGTTTAATAGCGTTAATAACCGGGTTCGTAATATAAAGCCACCAAGATTTAATTACCTCCGTAGTAGCGCCATTAACCCGGGCGTTATCTATTCGACGGGGCCTTTGGGTTTTAAGGATTGGATAACGAGCCAAAAAACGAGTTATCCAACGTTTTCCAAGGCCTTTTGTCTCTCCGGCGGCTTGAAGAATTCGTTCGGCAAAAAAGCGTAATTCTTGATGCGTTGGCGGAAGCCCTAAAGCTGTTTGGGTAAGTACCCAATCAGCCAAATGCTTTTCCTGTTCCGTGGAAAGCCTTTGAAAAGGGCTTTGTGCTTTTTTATAAGGTTGAGAACCTTTAAGTCGACTTTGAAGTGTAGACCTAGGTATTCCCCATTTTCGGGAGGTTTTTGCAATTGGATTGCCATTATTGACGTCGTTAATTGCAGATATAAGCTGTTTTTCAGTATATTGCTTCATTGGAAAATGGAGAATTAAAATCAGAAAAAAGTAAATCCAAAAGTGACAGATTCATCGAGATATTTATAATAGAAGTTGGAGGATAAAAATAAAAGTGTTGTTATTTTTGGGTGCCGAACAGGGGGGGTGCCGAACAGGGGGTACGCAACGTTAGATAGATTCGATTCTAGGATTGCTTAGCAGCAATCAAACTCTAGTTAACCTCAATACTTACTTGAGAACGATTATAACTTCACCCCCCAGTCATTGAGAACCCCAGTTACCCAGTCAGACGCTCA